>NW_004444081.1:2090034-2105901 GCF_000243295.1 Trichechus manatus latirostris
CTACGTCATTGTTATATCCAAAACCAAACCCATTGCTGTCGAGTCGATTCTGACTCAGAGCCACCCTATAGGACAGAGTAGAACTGCCCCCTAGGGTTTCCTAGGAGCAGCTGGTGGATTCAAACTGCCAACCTTTTGTTAGCAGCTGTAGCTCTTAACCACTGCATCACCAGGGCTCTGTTCGTTATATGTGTGGATATATACATACGCAGCACAAACATGTGTATACATATGCCTACAGATACACCTACGTATGCAAGTGTATTTACTTGCATATGCCTTCTGATACACATATATGCATCCATATCTACCTATGTAACCACATATATATTTTTTGGCTGTTTCTACTGTTGTTGCAAAATTGTATATGTTGTAGCATTTACTGAAATTGTCCCTTTTTCTTGTATACTTCTTAGTGTCTTTATTTACCTTTGTCAGGTTGTGCTGACCTCACCCATTTTGCGGATTGCCTTTCCCATCACTAAAAGTAACAATTGTCTACTATCTAGAAAGCGATTCCCCACTTCTCTCTCCTTCTCACCCCTGGCAATCCACAAAGAACTTTGCTTTCTGTGTGTATATCTATTCTCGACTTTTTACTATAGTGGGACCATACAATATTCGTCTTTTTGTGATGGACTTATTTCACTCAGTATAATGGTCTGCAAATTTGCCCATATTATAAGATGTTAGCAGACTCCTCATTATTCTTTATAGTCGCTTACAACAATGTGTATGTGTGTACCACATTTTGTTTATCCATTCATCCATTGACAGGCACTTAGGTTCTTTCCATCTTTTTTGCTATTGTGAAAAATGCTGCAATGAGCATAGGTGTGCATATGTCTATTTGTGTCCCTGCTCTTATATCTTTAGGATATATATGTATATACCTAGGAGTGGGATTGCTAGATCTTAAGGTATTTCTATTTCTAGCTTTTTGAGGAAGTGCCATACTGTTTTCCATAATGGTTGTACCATTTCACAATCCCACCAGCAATGTATAAGAGTTCCAGTCACACCACAACCTTGCTAGCATTTGTCGTTTTCTGTTTTTCTCATCATTGACATTCTTGCAGGGGTGAGATTGTATCTCATTATAGCTTTGATTTGCATCTCTCTATTGGCTAATGATTGTGGGCGTTTTTTCCTGTGTTTGTTGGCCACCTGAATATACTCTTTGGTGAAGTGTCTGTTCATGTCCTTTGCCCAATTTTTGATTGGATTGTTTGCCTTTTTGTTGTTGAGTGGTTGAAGTTTTTGATATATTTTAGAGATTAGACCCTTATCAGACATGCCATTACCAAAGATTTTTTCCTAGTCTGTAGGTTCTCTTTTTACTCTCTTGGTAAAGTCTTTTGATGAGCTAGGCAACTGTTTTAAAATTCAACATTGAGCAAAGAGTCCACCCACCAACATTTAAACAAAAGATTATTTAATGAATGTTTCTCATACACTTGGTTTTTCTATTTATTTGGTTTTCTTTTATAGTTTTTAGATTTTGGTTTTGATTTTTTTTTTCTCTCAACTTCTGTTTATTTTTCCTCTTTCTCTTTTGCTCCGTTTAAGCCATTTGCTTTTGTAAAAGAAAGAGAGATATGTTGTATAATTGCCTGGTGAAAGAGCAATAGTTGGACATGAAGGGGTAATTAAAATGCAGGAGTTGGGTATTTTTAAAATTATTCATTAATTAATTCATTTACTCATTATTAGTTTATTCACTGACCATGTTTACTGTGTCAGGCAGTATCCAGTAAAGAGAGACAAAGATTAATAAGCTTTGGTCTCTGCCTTCAAAAGGTTTATAGTCTGTTGAGGTCTCAGATTTGAAAACAATCATAGGAGCCGTTTAAGGAGAAAATGTTCAGAAAGCAGCAGATCACTGATGGAGAAGCACAAATGCCCACCTGGGATTGTCAAGGGAAGCATTACAGAGAAGGTGAATGTTGAGCTGGAGAATAAGCAGCAGTTTGCCAGGTAAACAAGGAAGGGATGTGCCTTCCAGGCAGAGAGAAGGGTATGTGCATGTTGTTTTCAGGGACACAATAGTAGTTTTGTACTCCTTGAGTATAAAGTGTGATTAGAGAAGGCCAAGTGCAACGTTAGGTGAGGCTGGCTTACACTGCCTCCCCTTCCTGATGGACAGATGGCTAATGGAGGGACCTCCACACTGTACCCAGGCAACAACAGACTCAGTATGAATACAAGAGGTAAACTTGTATTGAAAGATGCCCTCAAAGACTGTCTCTATGTAAAGAGGTAATATCCTATCTTATGAACTCAATTTGTCCCAACATTTTCTTTTGCTAATTATTCCAGGATGCACTCCCCCATAAAAATAGTGTTTATTAATGGTGGCTAAATTTCAAGCCATCCTACAAAAGCCTTTTTAACACAGAATGAATCAGAACCTTAGTACTATGTTATCTATATCATATAATCACTTAGGTGTTTTTTTTCTTGTAGATGAGCTAGAAGTCAACTACCATTTATAACATTGCTTGTAGAAAATCACATTCCATTTCCTCAGAGCAGACAAAGATACCAGAATACCGGAGTACTCTTTTCTCACCTTTTATCATGCCCCAGGGATGTAGGGGAGAAAGGAAAAGCTGTGCTTCAGAAAATGTCTCATTCTATGATTTCAACTCCTGGCTTAGGAAAGGCTCAAATATAGGATGTTAAAAAGCTGGAGTACGTAAGTTGGGAAATCCATTTGGCTTAATTAGGAGTCTGATACAATTCAGAGAATGAATATTATTATTGCCCTGGGGACGAAGCAGTTAAGAGCTTAGCTGTTAACCGACAGGTCAGCAGTTCGAATCCACCAGCAGCGCCTTGGAAACCCTATGGGGCAGTTCTACTCTGTCCTATAGGGCGGTTATAGGTCGGAATTGACTTGACAGCAATTGCTTTGTTTGTTTCTTATAAAACGGTAAAACATTAAAAGCTGAAAACTTGGTAGATGCTGCAGTTCAAACCGCTTTAAACCTTTTACTCTTTTTATAAGAATAAACAGCGTTACTACATTTGTTTTTCTCCTCACAAGTTCCTGGAATACTATTTCATCCTCCTTTTCCCTTCCTCCCCACCATGGCCTCACACACATAAATATGGGGAGGAAACAAGCCAAATGGACAATCAAACAAAACCATATTATTTTTTCTTTTAAAGATAAATTTGAATATATATGACATAAATTTAATGTCAGAAGCAACCCTGTCTAGAGAAGGAAGCTTCTAATTTGTTTACAAAATTCAATCTCTGGCTGTATTTGACTGCACACTAGCCATTTTTCCTCGTTAACAAGAAATTGTTTTATCTCCTCTCATCTCACCTCCTGCTTTGTAATCCTTTTGTTTTATAAAGAAAAATTTGTTTGGAAATAAAATCAACTGGAAATGTCTGGGTGGAGATTTTAATTAAAGGTTCAGAGAAAGACAATTCTTTCTCTAGATGACTCATACACGGTCATTTCAAACTGAAAAGGCTTTGAAAAATGCTAGGGTTGTGGAGAATTAAATCTGCTCCGTGAGTGGGTATGCCAGCCAGGAAATCAAATTTCAAAAATCCCTGAGCCCCACTGTCCTTCCTGCTAATGGGTGGATTGAGCTATTACCCTAAGGTAAGTATGTGCTCACTCATCTATGCCTAGAAATTTGGAAGACAACTACCCGGCCAACTGACTGGAAGAGATCCATATTTATGCCCATTCCAAAGAAAGGTGATCCAACAGAACATGGCAATTATTGAACAATATCATTAATATCACACACAAGTAAAATCTTGCTGAAGACAATTTAAAAACAGTTGTAGCAGTACACTGACAGGGAACTGCCAGAAATTCAAGCCAGATTCAGAAGAGGACATGGAATGAGGGCTATCATTGCTGATGTCAGATGGGTCTTGGCTGAAAGCAGAGAATACCAGAAAGATGTTTACCTGTATTTTATAGACTGTGCAAAGGCATTCAACTGTGTGGATCATAACAAATTGTGGATAACATTTCGAAGAGTAGGAATTCCAGAACGCTTCATTGTGCTCATGAGGAACCTGTACTTAGACCAAGAGGCAGTCGTTCAAACAAACAAGAGGATACCACGTGGTTTAAAGTCAGAAAAGGTGTGGGTCAGGGTTGTATCCTTTCACCATATTTATTCAATCTGTATGCTGAGTGAATAATCTGAGAAGCTGGTCTATATGAAGAAGAATGCAGCATCAGGATTGGAGGAAGACTCATTAACAACCTGCGATATGAAGATGACACAGCCTTGCTTACTGAAAGTGAAGGGCTCGAAGCACTTACTGATGAAGATCAAACACTACAGTCTCCAGTATGGATACACCTCAACACAAAAATAACAAAAATCCTCACAATTGGACCAATAAGCAGTATCGTGATAAAAGAAGAAAGGATTGAAGTTATCAAGGATTTCATTTGACTTGGATCCACAATCAATGCCCATGGAAGCAGCAGTCAAGAAATCAAACAATATATATTGCATTGGGCAAATCTGCTGCAGAAGACCTCTTTAAAGTGTTAAAGAGCAAAGATGTCACCTTGAGGACTAAAGTGCACCTGACCCAAGTCATGGTCTTTTCAATCACCTCACGTGCATGTGAAAGCTGGACAATGAATAAGGAAGACCAAAGAAGAATTGCTGCTTTTGAATTATGGTGTTTCCAAAGAATATTGAATATACCATGGTCTGCTGGAAGAATGAACAAATCTGTCTTGGAAGAAGTACAGCCAGAATGTTCCTTAGAAGCCAGGGTGGCAAGACTTCATCTAATGTACTTTGGACATGTTGTCAGGAGGGACCAGTCCCTGGAGAAGCACATCATGGTTGGTAAAGTAGAGGGTCAGTAAAAAAGAGGAAGACCCTCAACGAGATGGATTGACACAGTGGCTGCAACAATGGGCTCAAATATGGCAGCAATTGTGAGGATGGCGCAGGACCGGGCAGTGTTTCCTTCTGTGGTGCATAGGGTGGCTATGAGTCGGAACCGACTGGATGGCACCTAACAGCAACAAATGTGTAAAACCAGTAAAGCACCCACTAAAAACAGAACCATAGCTAATTTTTAAAATTATAATTATAGTCAAGCACAGTTTACAAACCAACTATATATAAAGTCCTGTGCTAAGTGTTTCAGGGGTTATAAAGATGTTCCTTGCCTTGAGACACTTAGAACAATTGAATGTAAGACACACATATAATCTATATGCTAGATATTTTTGTAACCATTGATAAAACTGGGTGGGATAAAATAATAAAATAACACAGCGCCACTCAAGGAGCTCGAAGGTACACTAATGACATAACATGAGACAATATGAAGATAATTTGATGGGAGATGGGAGCAGGGAGCCGTTATATACTCTAACACCCAACTTTACAAGATTCTCAGAGCCCTCTGTATTTTTCCTTCATGGCACTTATCAGTTTGAATTTATATCTCCGTATATTTTTTAGGAGGAGTGCTGGTAGTGCAGTGGCTAAGCACTCAGCTGCTAACTTAAGGTTGGCAGTTCGAATCTACCAGCGATTCCACAGGAGAAAGATGTGGCAGCCTGCTTCCATAAAGATTACAGACTTGGAAACCCTATGGGGCAGTTCTACCCTGTCTCTAGGGTTGCAATGAGTCAGAATCAACTCGATGGCAATAGGTTTGGTTTGGTTATATTTACTTAAGTATTATCTGTCTCTCTCACTAGAGTGCCAAGTACCCAACAGCAGGATCTATATCTGTTGTGTCCACAATTGTAGTCACCCAATAAAGATTTGCTATATAAATCTATGAATGAATGAATTAAATTGCCAGAGTGGTGCAAATGGTTTGCTCTCAGCCGCTAACCTAAAGGTTGGCAGTTTGAACCTACCCAATGAAGAAAGGTCTGGAGATCAGCTTCTGTAAAAATTACAGCCAAGAAAACCCTATGGAATGGTTCTACTCTATAACACACGGGGTTGCCATGAGTTGGTTTAATTTTTCTTCCTTGCGCGAAATATTGGGTTGTGGCATAGAATGAGTTAGCGAGCACTACAAGTTACCGTTGGGTCGATTCTGACTCATGGGGACCTCATGTGTGTCAGAGTAGAACTGTGAACCATAGAGTTTTCAATAGCTGTGCTCTTTCAGAAGTAGATCTCTAAGCCTTTCTTCCCAGACACCTCTGGGTGGATTTCAGCCACTAACCTTTCATTTAGTAGCCAAGCTGTTAACATCTGTGCCAAGCAGGAACTCCCCATGGAGCACAAGAGTATCTCTAACATGGTTAACTGGAGCGAGGTAAAGCCATTAAGTGACTACAAGAACCGTACAGCACCCGAATTCCATTTCTGTTCTTTAAAGAGGTTGAAAATAAACAAGTGGGGCTCAAATCGAGGGTCAGCTGTTAACCCTAAGGGGCAGTTCTACTCTGTCCTATCGGGTCGCTATGAGTCGGAATCAACTTGACGGCAACGGGTTTGGTTTTTTGGTTTTCTTCAGTTCTTCACAAGATATAGCTTTGCCTAGGACATACTCTGATTTGAAGAGACAGGAGGGTAATTACACTCTCTAGCAGTCTGATCAGAACCAATTACGAGAACATAATTTATCGGGACTTAAAAGAAACAGAACTAGCCCTGAGACGTAGACCAACCCTGTATTCGGAAGACATCAGGCAACCACAGATAGCTTTCATTCTAGACTTCCGATGTCATGTCAGGAACAGTAAAGAAGGAAGAAGAGATGCAGGAAGGTTGTGAAGTATAGGACAGGGTTTTTACCCCACATTCCCAAAAGAGGCGTCCCATTCCACAGTGAATCCAACTTAAATCTGAGTTGCAGACGCCACCTGCTGGCCATGGGGGTGGCGTGAGCATCACTGAGTAACCAGACAGCAAGTAAGTTCTAGGCGGCTTCCTTCTGAAGAAATACCACAAAGCTTGTTTCTAACATGAGTAAAAAGGGCATGTCCTTTCTTGGCCTTTAAAAACATAATAAATCCAGGAGAGATAAATAAGTTTTCAAAAACACTTGTTAGTAACCAGTCTCCACAGCTGGAGAGTATTTGGCTGGCCAAATCTGAGATCCAATAAGAACTGAGCGCCTCTGAATTCTGTGCAGCTGAGATCTGAATCACGTAGACAGAAACACAAGTAGAGGCTGACAGAGAGGAGAGCCCAGAGGTTGCGTGCTCACTATGCTGGACCCACATAGAGGAATACATGTGGTTGAAGACTGGAAGACTTTTTCTTGGCTGCTCTTTGAAAACTTGAGGTCAATGGAGTTTGTTACTCATTGATGGCTTATGAGAAACAGTGGTTAATAAGTTATTTTGACAATGTTTGGTGGGAATATGAGTAGACAAATCAGGGAAATTCTGGAACTAAAATTCTCAACTACCCAGAATCCTTTGAACATAGTCCTTTAAAATCAAGAGTGACTCTCAGGGATGGGGTGGGGGTGGGAGGTAGTGCCAGGTCATTTTGGTAGAGAGAGGATGTATCAATTTGGCATCTACTCTTTTCCTGAATGAACCTACTTCAATCCGAACCAAAAAAAAATCCATTCGGTGCTTATGCTTTAACAGAAAATGAAACAGTAGTCTACTAACACAGTGTGATATAATGTTAAAATATATTTTTATTTTCTTACTTGATTTAGTATTAATATATAATACATTACGGAAAATGACTCTATGGTTAGTTGAGATGAAATGCTTCTCTGTGGTCCAAATGAGAGAAAGGTGAAGAAAGTGCCAAAGAATGTATGTTATTATTGCTATTAATGTATTACGATTTAACTGGGGTACTGTTGGTGCAGTGGTAGAATTCTCGCCTTCCATGCAGAACAGTCAAGTCCAATTCCCAGCCAGTGCACCTCACACACAACCACAACCCACCTGTCAGTGGAGGCATGTGTGTTGCCATGATGCTGAGCAATTTTCAGCAGAGCTTCCAAACTGAGACAGACAAGGAAGAAAGGCCTGGCAATTTACTTCCAAAAATCAGCCAATGAACTATATGGATCACAATGGTCCAATTGGCAAATGATCATGGGGATGGTGCAGGACCAGGTAGCACGTTTTTTCATTGTGAATGGGGTCACCAGGAGTTAGGGGCCAACTTTATGGCAGCTAACAAATTATTATATATTGCTACAAAAGTGGCAGCTTTGTTTCCATTACGATTGAATCAGCTCCCGATAATGCTTTAGTTCTTTTTTTTCATATTAGATAATCACAAGCCACTCAAACTACAAGGTGGTTGAAAAGTTGCAATCAACCATGTCAAGGCTATGCTATTCCTTCCATGATGCACATATATCTATTATAACCTTCCAATAATCATCTAACCTCTCCCTTCGGTAAGTTCTCCTAATAATAAATATTTCCATTCTTGTGTTCAAGCTTTTACCACAACTGCCCCAGATTAACTTATTGTCAAATAGGGCCTCCCACAGCAGCCTGCAGTAAAAGACTCAGATGTCTACAAGGATACTTGTTTAAATGAGCTGACTTGATTTCACAGGACCACAGTGGAGACAGAAAAACCTGGCCTTTTATAAATTCTTCTTTTGCTCATTTATTTATTCAACAAATTAAACATTTGTTTACTGAACGCCTACTACGTACCATGTACTATTATAGACTTTGAAATCCCCAGTGAAATAAACAAACCAAGGTCCTGTCATGGGGTTATGTTTTAGTTGGGAAAGACAAATACATAACAAGAAATCAAAACAATGAAATGGAAAAGTTTAGCTGGTTATAATCTAAGCTGGTTGTAATTGCTACAGTGGGACATTGTGTATGGACTAGTTAGCTTCAGCTACTGGCCCTAATCAGGAATTCACATCCAAATTGTGGTCAGCAAGCTTTTTAGAAAGGCCGTGCTCCAGAGGTGGCTACTGCAGGCACACCAGACTCTTTGCCAAACAGCAGAACACGAGTAGAGGTAAGTTCTCATGGCAGACTTGTTCATTAGACAATGGAGTCACTCCAGTCTCAATAGTGGTAGTTAAGTCATGTGGACTGGTGACACCATTGTGAAAATACCTTCCACCCTTTTCATAGAAATGTTACATGAATCTGATTAGTTCTTCCTTCTCAGAGATGGTACCTGTAGCTTGATCCCTAAGTGGTCCTGCGTCCAACCGTTGGTTCCAAGATTTCTTGTTGTCTGATGCCAACATAAGTATCGGAATCCTGCCTCAGCAGATTATTGGGTCAGAGTGAATCTTCATTCAAGGTGTAGTCAAAGCACAAAGAAGTGGGACTCTACTGAACTTACAGAACTGACTGTATACGCATTTTTTGTCTGCGTATTAATAAGCATGGCACAATTGGGTTTCACTATATGTGTGATAGTTTGCTTTCATAAACTGATAGTGAAGTTGTGGAGAAATAATTATCACTCACTGGTAATCACTGATAGCTACCATTATCTACCAGAAAGAACCTAAGAGTTGTACATGAACAAATGGACTTAAGCTAATTTTTGGTAACCATGTATTATATGTGTGACCTATACAAGTTATATTACATCTCCGGGCTCAGTTCTATCATCTGTAAAATAAGAATATTAGTAATTGCTATATAAGGTTGCTGTGAAGAGTGTATGCAGTAATACATGTAAAATTTAGCACAATACTTGGCACATAAATGACAGGCAATACGTGTTGGCCCATATTATTATCAACATTATCATCATCATTCCCTCCACATATTTAACACTCATCTTACACTGCCTAGTATTACCCTTTGTAGCAGTTTCGTTTAACTTCTGGGATATTAATACTTGATTGCATTGACCTCATTTTCTCTTGGTTGGATGAATGGACTCAATACGTTAAATATTACTTTCTGGTGGTGCAGTGGTTAAGAGCTACAGCTGCTAAAGATAAAGGTCAGCAGTTCGAATCCACCAGCTGCCTATGAGGCAGTTCTACTCTGTCTTACAGAGTCGCTATGAGTCAGAATCAACTCGATGGTAGCAGGTTTGGTTTAGTTTTTGGTTGATGAGATAACAAGAAATGAAAGGAAGAGAATTAGGGAACATCAGAAGAAATTCCTGGTGACTATACTGAGAAGGTAGGAGGAAAGCTAGATGTTAAAAGCTGGGAAGGTATTTGACTAAAAATCAGTAGCCAAAGGAAGAAAGTGGGGCCCAGACTTACTCAGAGCAGACTAGAAAGATCTATGTTTGTGGTGCCCTTGGTTTGCTCACTGATTGTCTAACACATACTGGTCTTGGGCAGGAGATAGAGCCTGGCTCTCCTTGATGATGCATTCTCTTCCTTGGGCACCTGGGGAAGAAATACACTTCTGTCTCCCCCCAGGCCCCTGACAGATCCTGGGACACCAGGTAAGCGTGGAACAGCAGGTGAGGTCACTGGACTTTCATTTTCATCATGCAATCCCTGAATCTAGGTGCGAGGACTCCACTCATGGCTGAGAAGTCATTTGTTATCACAGCAAACAAGCAGGAACCAGGTGAGTTATAGCAACTCTTAAAGATGGTAACAGTAACTTAGGTAAACTATTAATCTACTGAGGTGCTAATTCATGTTTTTCTCTAAGTATAGTTTTCTCTTTTACCTGTAAGAAGGTAGCCAGGCACTTGTGCTTTCTTACCTCCGGGGGAGTTGTTTTGTGGGGTCAAAAGCTGGTGTTAATATAGGTAGTCTCCCATTTTTGGCCTGTGTCTTCAAATCCCTAAAATCACTGAGGATTCCCTGGGTGGTACAAATGGTTAAGCACTTGGCTACTAACTGACAGGCTGGCAGTTTGAATCCAACCAGAGGCACCTCAGAAGGAAGTCCTGGAGATTTACTTTTGAAAAGTCTGCCATCAAAAACCCTATGCAGCATACTTCTACTCATGAGTCAGAGTCAACGCAACAGCAACTGAGTTTTTTTTTTTGGTAAACTCATTGAGGAGATGTGCTGGGTTGTTCCCAAAGGGGAGGATTGAGAGGCTATGCTTTTGGCAGGTAGGAAAGGAAGAAATATGAAACAGAGAGGGAAAAAGGAGAGAATCTCTGCGAGGTCAGTGGACTGTGGTCTAGGGTTCCATAACTAGTCAGGCTCCTGTTGCTACCTACACACAACACACACACACACACACACACACACACACATCCCTTTTCAGTGCTCCAGGGAGGTGTAGGACCACAAGCAGGGAAGTTATGTGGTTTCCCTAATGACACTTGACCATAAGCACCAGAGCTCTCAGCTTCACTCAAAAGGTGACACCCAGACCCAGGCAAGAGGCCCTGGAGTGACTTCAAGGGACTGTGAAGCTTCAAACAAGAAGCTTATAAATAGTGATGCATTTATTTAAAAATTATTCAAAAGTCAGCCACCTATACATGTGAAGACGTCCCCATAAAGAAAAAAGATTGTCCAGGAGAACTTACTAAGTATAATAATGACGAAACCATGGAAATAATGAACAATAAATGTGGAGAAGTTTCCACTGCTGAAGAAAAGCCATTAAGAAAAGACCAGTAACCAGCTGTTTTGGATAACTCAGTCATATGAGCACCTGGGTCTGTCCCAATGATCTCATAAGATACTTTCCAGATCTAGCTTCCATTAGTACAGTCGCAAGCAATATGTTGGCTTGTGTTAAACCCCTTCCCTGCATTTGGCAGAGAAAATGTCCGACTCTCAACTGTGGTAAAAATCCCATTTGAGGTCATGTAACTGGAAGCTCTTGCAAAGCAATTAGATGCATGTGGAAAGGCTATTCCTAGAGAGAAAGTGAGGTGGAGCATTGAGATCTTAGCAAGAAAATCTAATTAACACCAAAACCAAGCTCTTTTTTATTAAAGACAAAAGAGTGCACCTTGGCTGTTAACACATGGGTGTTGCAGCCAGACTTTCCAGATTCAGATTCTAGATTTATATCTTACTACCTGTGTTACTTTGGTTAAGTCTCTTAACCTTATCTTGCCTCTGTTTTCTCATTTGTAAAATGGAGATAGTAATAGCACCTACCTCATAAGGTTTTTATGACAATTAAATGAATTACTATATGGGAAGCACTTACATCAGTGCTTGGCACGTGGTAAGTAATCCATAAATGGCAGAGTTTTTATTATTACTATTAATTACAAAAAGTCCTGTACCAATAAAGGGAAATGTCTATTTGCAGAACAAATGCAGATCTCAACATGTTGTTGTTGTTAAAGACCGTTGAGTCGGTTCTAACTCATAGAGACCCTGGAGGACAGTGTAGAACTACACTGCACCATAGGGTTTTCAAGGAGCGGGTGATGGATTTGAACTGCCGACGTTTTGGTTAGCAGTCGAGCTCTTAACCACTATGCCACCAGATCTCAACATACAGCATAACAATTGGAAGGAAACTTAGGGGGAAAACAGGGTAACATTTGCTCTTGACTAAACCCTATTGTCACCTTGGTCACTAATTTGCTGGGGGACCTTGAGAAAATTATTTAAGTTCTCTTGTCCTCAGTCAAAGAAAGAAAAGAAGGAAGGAAGGGAGCGAGGGTGGGAGGGAGGAAGTTAGTTGAATGCAACTAGTGTTTCTTCTAATTCCAATATTCTAAGAATTCAAGATTTTCAAATTCAGCATCTTTAGTAAGTAAGGAAGGAAGGAACAGAGCTGTTAAGTGACTTGGGAGTTTGGAAGGACATGTATTTCTTTTTACCTGGATCTCTTTCCCAATGTGCCACTTTAATCTGTAACCACAATATTTTCCATATTCTCATAATTCATAAACTTTAATTCACATTAAACTGTTTGTCTTCTTCACTCCGATAGCTAATTTGTCACAAACGCTGTCCTTTCTTCTAGAAAATTCTTTTAAATGTGCCCTTTCTTCCCCACACCTAAATTTACCTCCTTTCTTTAAACCTGTTGTCATCGAGGAGTTGATTCCAACCCATAGCGACGCTATAGGACAGAGTAGAACTGTCCCATAGATTTTCCAAGGAGCAGCTGGTGCATTCGAACTGCCGACCTTTTGGTTCGCAGCCGAGCTCTTAACCACTGTGCCACCAGGGCTCCTCCCTTCCCCAGGCCTGAATTATATGATTACTCACCTCACTATTTCCCTCTTCCTACTTCAATACATTCTGTGCTCACTACCAGAGCAGCCTTCCAGAAACAATCCCCTATTGCCTTGTAATGGTTCTCTATTATCAACCACAAAGGTTACCGAACTTGGGTGTGCTTCAGAATCACAGATGTTATCAAACTTGGGTGTGCATCGGAATTACCTGGAGGGGTTGTTAAAAACCCAGTGCTGGGAACCACCTCTGAGTGTCCAGTCGAGAAGGTCTAACGCAGGACAGAAGAATTTACATCTCTGGTCCGAGGACTACACTTCGAAAACCATAAATCTACCATATCAATTTCGAACATCATTTTCTGGCCTCCTTGTGTATGTCATCAAGTCAATTCTGACTCATAGTGACCCTATAGGATAAGTAGCACTGCTTCAGGGTTCCCAAGGCCATAATCTTTATGGTAGCAGATCACCAAGTCTTTTCTCCTGAGGAGTTGCTGGTAGGTTCTAACCACCGACCTTTCGGTTAGCAGAAGAGTACTTAGCCATTGCGCCACCAGGGTTCTTTAGTCCTCCAGAATATTCTGCTCACAGATTTCCCAACCTTATTTCCCATTATTCCCCACGGCCACTTGTATTTCTAGTCCTGTTGGTCTCCTTATTATCTCTCAAGCACACCATGGTCATCAATTTCTACTTATGCACAGCTTCCTCTCCCTCTGCCTCCACTCCTGTGATACTTCACAGTTCTTTAATATACTAGGCCCAGAAAAGTCTCACTCTTTTCCTGAATCTTCTGTAACTAACGTATTTTCGTACACGTGCTATGCTAATTTTTCACAGAAACATGTAAAAAAAAAAATTGGCATAGCAGCACTTATGAAAATACCTCGAGTGGGGGAGGGCACAGTCGGCAAACAAACATAGTAGGTGAGCGTTATTTGGGTAAAAATACGGTACTCTGAGTGAATGTATAGAACAGAGTAGAATATGCTCAAGAAAGATCTACTTGACTGACATGTAAAACCAGCTCCTTTCCGAAGTTCTCCACCTTAGAATAATGCAACCAATTCTGAAAGCATAAAGAAAATACATTGCTGGCCTCTTATTCAAGAACATTCCTAAGGCATGCTGAAGAAATGGAATTTGGGGCCCTCTGCGGCTGCTTGTGTTGCTATTAGAAAAAGAGAGAGAGAGAATATTGTTTTTCCCAAACACTAGCCACCCAACTCAAGGATTCCCATGGAAATTCAGACATTTCCCATGCTTTTAGTGTCTATCTCTGACATACTCATCACTCAGAGTAGGTTATTGGGGGTAATAAAGGAGACAGTGGAGGGACAGGATGGACAGGATAGAAGCAGTTTAGTTCCCTTTGACCTTCAATTCCCCATCTTATTCAAAATATTGTTGACAATATTCTGGGCTTTTGGCAATTCCATTTAAAAGTGAATAGTGGGAAAATGGTCCTCAAGTTGAAGAAGACAGAAATTTATGGTTATTTTGAGTTCCAAAGGTGGAGGGGTCAGAACGGATTCCCATGAGAGCTTTTGTGGACACTGAAGTGACCCAAAGCCTTTGTGCATCTCCATGTCCTTCTGTTTTAAATTATAAAGAGGGACTGAAGACTGAAAACTCCTAGTTATAGATTGACCATATTTTTTAGCTTATTTTATACATTACAAAAGAAAAAAGTACAAAAGGTAATATAAAAAAATTAGAGAAAGAGGGAGGAAAAGAAGAGGAAAGTTAAATGTATTGAGACCTTAGTAAACACGAGGCACTAGTGTTAAAAATTTTAACATGTACTGCATCACTAAATAAAATTTATGGTTCCCAGAACTTAATGTGTTCTCTCATAGTGAATTTATAGTCTGTTTTCTATAGATTTGTAGAGTAGAATTTGTAGTAGATATAAATGGATTACCCCAGATAATCAGAACACTTGGCCAACATTCAGTTTTGCCAAAATTATTAAAAGGCTTTCTTGTGCAAAGTAATGACTTAACAATGAAAAATATGAGGACTATTTCTTGTCTGAAGTATAGAATTCAATTTTAAACCATCGCTTCTCTCCCCTCTCCAAAAATATAACAGCACCTTATTGTTCCCAAGATTTCTGTTTTCAAGAACTATCCATTTACTGACTCGTACATTCATTATTTATTCACTTATTTATCAGAATTTACTAGAACAACCACTATTTTTCAGGTACTGTACTAAATACTGTGTCAATCCATCTCGTTGAGGGTCTTCCTCTTTTTCACTGACCCTCTACTTTGCCAAGCATAATGGATTGACATAGCAGCTGCAACGATGAGCTTAAACCTAGAAACAATTGTGAAGACAGTGCAGGACGGGCGGCATTTTGTTCTGTTGTACATAGGGTTGCTATGAGTCGGAGCTGACTTGATGGCACCCAACAACAACACACTAGATACACTGAGGATGATTTCCAAAATTAGTAAGACATTATTCCTGACCTCCGGTAGCTCCCATTTATTATGAAAAGATTGCTAATATCAATTTTACTGGGATATAGCAGTGATATGGTGGAAAGAGCTCTAGATTTGGACTAAGACAGACTAGCAAGAAAGGTCTGGTGATCTAGTTTCAGAAATTAGCCAGTGAAAAACCTACAGATCACAACAGAAGATTTTCTGACTTGCTTTCTTCGGACATAACATTAGGAAGAATCACTCACTGGAGGAGGATATCATGTTTGGTGAAAATAGTCACAGTTATGGACTCAAATGCGCTGTCAATCATGAGGACGATGCAGGACAAGTAACGTTTCATTTTGTTGCACATAAGGGCACCATGAGTTGGAATAGAC
>NW_004444081.1:2107482-2127440 GCF_000243295.1 Trichechus manatus latirostris
ACTCATAGCGACCCTATAGGACAGGGTAGAACAGCCTCATAGGGTTTCCAAGGAGTGGCTGATGGATTTGAACTGCAGACCTTTTTGGTTAGCAGATGAGCTCTTCACCATTGTACTATTGGGACTCCTTTCAATTAATAGATAAACTTAATTCTTTTAACCTTTACTGAATGATCTGTTTTTTGAAACTTTAGTTCTCTTATTTCCCTACCAATCACAGCTATCTATTCTGATCTTACTCCTTCCCTCCTTGGCCCCAAATCTCAAGCCAGACAAATCTTCTAGCACAGCCATGACATTATATAGGCTTCGTTTTTTGTGGCATATGCTATGCATTAATTCCTCCCTGGAGTCTTGGCATATAAGAGCCACAGCTGTTTTGTTTTTGTTGCTTTTTAAATCAAATTAATGATTAGCAACTATCTCAACATCAATTTAGCATCTATAAAACTGCCCAGAAAGATCAGGATAAAGGGTTCTGACTTGACGTCATCTAAGAATTCCTGAAAAAGAAGGTCAGAGTTCAGAGGAATGGACTCATCACCGACTTTTGAACACAACTTCCTCTCCAGACAACTATATTCCATCCATAGTCCAATTATTCTCTCAGCACCGAGGCTCAGCTGGCTTGTCAGTGATCGCTGCTTCTCTCCTGCTCCCTGTCACCCAATTGTCTCATTCACTTCCTAATGTTTCTTGCAGCTGGTCCTTCCATTTGAGTCCTGTTCCCACGCTTCCCATTTAGCACTGTAGGGAAACAAAGATAGCTCCTGACGCTTTCTAGTTACCTGTTCTAGACCCATTCTGAAACTTGTCTCAAGTAGCTCTCATTTATAACGGCTAAGTCTAATATTTCAAAAGATTAAGAGAAAGACCACATTTCCCAGCTAACTGAATGGTTTACTCAACACATATAATGAATAACCTTAACAATCCTATGAAGGAGATATTGTTGTTATCCTCATCTTACAAATAAGGAAACTGAGTCACAGAGAAGTTAGGTGGTTTGCCCAAAATCACCCAGCAGATGACAGCTCCCAGGCTCTTAATTCCTATGCAATATCACCTCTCTCATGCTGCTCAGAAATTCTAATTGGCAGCTGTACACACCTGGCAAATAGAATTGGAAGAACAATTAATTTCTTCTTACTGACTGAAGCTTGCTTGGTAGCCAAAGGCCTCTTAAAATATGGTGTCTGTGGAAGAATAAATATTTTAAAAGCAAAGATAATAGCTGAGAAAACAGGTCCAAACAGTTTGGTGACTTGTCCAAGGTCTATGGAAGAATAAATTTTTTAAGAGTGAAGACACACAAAATGTTGGCTACATAGCCAAAATGTCAGAAATAAGAGTTCAACAGATATAATAATATGAAGTGATATGTAAATCCAGACACTTTGCATTAGCTACAACTCTAACTAGTTATGTGACCTTGGACAAATCACCAAAAGTGTTTAGACCTGTTTTCTCATCTGTAAAAAAAGGGGCCAGTCTGTGACCCTGATCATATTCTCACAGTCTGTGATTCTAAGATGGTCAGACTAGAGAAGGGGAAAAAAAAAAAATCACTAGCTATCTCCAGGAGCAAAATCGATCAATTTGATTCACTAAACTTTTACTGAATACCTCTGGGTGATCAATATTGTGCTCGGCACTCCTTCCTAGACTGTTAACATTACCAGTTGATCTTTGCTATTCTTATCTTTGTCATGCTCGTAAGCCAGTATCCATTTAACAAAAAGTGGCTAAGCAAAGTTACATATTCCTTTCACTCAGCTGTAGTCACAGGTCAGCATAATTATAAACACTAGGCCTCTGTCTGGATCAGGAGGGAGAGAAAGGATGAGCTGTGCTTAGTCTATCTGGAAGATGAAAGATAAGAAGGAAACTGAAAAATAATAAAAACAAAGGCTTTTTGAGCCCTCAGATGAGAATGTTGAGAAAAATCTCAACCTTCGTGAGTTTTTTCTCAACACTGAGAAAGTGTAAAATGCAAAATATGAAGGAAGGAGGCACATACTTGCCTAAGAAGGAAAAAAATAATCTATATTCATCTTTATTGAAAGAAAACCGTAATCCCCCTACCAGTCTCAGCTACAGTTTCAATTTGTCTGCGGGAATCTCTAATTTCAACAAACAATCCAACTCACAGAAAACCTTAAGTTTTGTGTGTGTGTGTGCACGCATGCATACATACGTGTGTTCAAATGACATGCTTGTTTTGGACTTGAGGGATTCAGAAGCAAGGCCTATGACTCTGGGAGCTTGTCACCCAGAAGACATCAGCACCAGACCTTTGATAAGGGGCTCTTCTGAAAACATCGTCAGTGTGACCTGCATGATTGACCTGTCCCAAAGCTGCACATGTCATTCAGTCCCACGCTCCTGCTGACCCAGGTATCTCTTGTAAACTATCACTTAAAAGGAGTTTCCAAAATGCAGGAAGCTACTTTTTCAATGGAACATCTTGATTCTTTCTAAACTTCTTGAATCCTCATAGACAAATGTCTCAACAAGAAACACATGTTCTGTGCAAGCAGATGTCAAAAAGTGGTAGCTTGACGGAAACAGCTCACGGACTTCACTGTTAATAACAAGCACTTACAGAATAGAACACTTCACGTTTTCCAAGTGCTTTGCTTCATGCCGCCTGGCCTTATCTGACTCTAATGTGACAGCTCCAACATCTTTCTCAAATGTAGAGCTTTAAGGACCTGCATGAGATTCTGTCCAGATGGGTTAGGTGCTGTTTTGAGAACTGTCTGAGGAAGAAGTTGTGAAGGAAAAAGGAAAATATGGAGACTAAAGAACAATAATCTTAGCCTTATTTGCTGTTCATAAAGCCCACATGATTCCCAGCTATCTACTCCCCAAAGCATTCAGAGGCTGCTTAGCTGAATCCTTTAAACCTTGAAATATTTTCTTTTCGAAGAAGATGCAGGACAAGTTACTCTATCTGGACGTAACAACTTAATAGGAGACCTTGCAAAGAAAGAACCTATCTAGGTTTTCCAGGACTGTTATGATCAAGACAAATAAGCCCAAAACCACATGTGCTTTTGCTGCGTTGATGATGTATGCATCTTGTGATTAGGCTGACCACACTTACAGGACTTTGCAGGAAAGACCCAGTTCCTAATACTCTGTCAAGAAACAAACCACATGCCCCAATTCTGGTTGCAAATTACAGTTGCTGTGTACATACCTGCCTGACACGGATTGATAAAGTCAGAAGCAATCTTCATACCACTTCCAAGAATTGTCAGTGTTCCAGAATCAATCCAGCTAGTGGATGAAAACTGGTTAATTATGCAAATACCTAGAAACTCTGATTCACCCTTCTCATGTTAGCCATAAGGATGGAAACTCTTTTGCTGTTAAGGCAAAAGACAAGTCTCCCTCTCTCTGGACAGTATTCAGAAGGGCATGGCTGGGCCACCCTTTCCACTGGCTGGAGAAAAATGTGATCTGGTATTAGTTAATGGAGCCACATACCAAAGTCCTTGGTTCACTTTTTCCTCCCTGCCCTTAAGGAACTTATACTCTTGATACAAGAAACAACTAAATCACTATAAACAAAGTGCAAGAATCATAGTTTATTTGAATGCATGATCTGTGAACCTATCTACTTTTACAGGAGTCCCTGGGCAGTACAAACAGTTAACTTGCTAGGCTGCTAACAAGAAAGGTTGGTGGTTGGAGTCCACCCAGAGGTGCCTTGGAAGAAAGGTCTGGAGATCTACTTCCAACAAAAAAACACAACAACCATTGAAAACCCTATGGCGCATCGTTAGTTCTACTCTGACACACGTGGGGTTGCCATGAGTCAGAATCAGCTCAACAGCAACTGGTCAAGTTTTAAAGGAAACTGAGACCATCCTTTCTCTTCATGGAATTCACTAAATAAAAACACTCTCCACTGCATCTACATATAAAACTTTGAAACATTGGGAGCGCACTTTGAATTTGTCACAAGTCGTTTAGAGAAATACAGGGTTCTTAATTCATTCAATTGAAATGAAAAGTGATGGGAAGAAGATTGCAGATTTTTAACCGATTGCTTCTTATAAGCTACATCCAGAGTTTGTTTCCTGTACTTCCTATACGGCTTGGGATGAGATGCCAAATTAGAATTAAAATGAATCTTTCCTTAAAATACATAGTATTCAAATTCAGAATAATAAAGTAGTAGAGCTGGAAGGAATGCAGGGGAGCATATAATCAATTCATCTCCTTTTACAAATGTGAGAGTGAGGCCCAGAGAGGGCAAGGGACTCATGAGTCATGACTCTACTAGTTAGTAGCCCAAAACCAAACCAGTTACCATCAAGTTGATTCTGGCTCATGGTGACCCTATGTGTTGCAAAGTAGAACTGTACTCCATAGGGTTTTCATGACTGTGGCCTTTTGGAATTGGTCCCTGGGTGGCCCAAGTGGTTTGCAATCAGCTACTAACCTAAACGTTAATGGCTCGAACCTACTCAGTGGCACTGTGAAAGAAAGGCCTGTCAATCTTCTAAAGATTACAGCCAAGAAAACCCTATGGAGCAGTTCTACTCTGTAACACATGGGGTCGCCATGAGTCGGCATCGACTTGATGGTAACAGGTTTTTTTGGTTTTGTTTCTGTTTTAAATCTTTTGGAAGCAGATCATCAGGCCTTTCTTCTAAGGCACCTCTGGGTCGGTTCATACTGCCAACCTTTCGGTTAGTACCCAAGTGCTTATCCATTTGTACCACCCAGGGACTACTAGTTAGTAGAGCCAAGGTTAAAACTCAGGACACCTTCCCCACTCAGAACCTTTCCCACTTGTTATACAGCCTCTTATGCTTATATCTAAAAATTCTGTGTTATACAAGTAAATTGCAAGAAAAAGATAGGAAATCTATTGCTTAAGAGAGATCTAAGAGACTCACAATTTCAGTATGTGAGCCTTGTTTGAATTCTGATGCAAAAAATTCAACCGTAAAAAGATCATTGAGGATATTTGAATGTCTACTGGATAGTACTGATATTGAGGAATTATTGTTAATTTTTAAGTATAATGGATTTTAATGAGTCTTAAAATATTTTTTTAAAGAGTTGATATGTTATTTTTTTAAAGAGATACACACTGAAAGAATTATGGATGAAATAGTAAAAATAATGTACTATTTTACAAATTCACCTTTATTCGTTTTTAAAAGACGAGGTTTTGATAAGAAGGAAAAAGAAAACATTTTATTTGAAAGGCCTTGACACAGAATTGAATGACTTAAAAGATGTTTCCTACAAAGAGAATAAAAAGTATGGAAAGGAATTAATTATTTAATAGGGATCTACTTATTGAAGTTAGTCACCTTATATACGTTGTGACATTTGTTTGTTACAGCACCTCCTCCCAACAAGATAAATACTCTTATTTTACAGATGAGGAAATAGAGTTCAGAGAGTTTCAGTGATTTTTCCAAGGTCGCACAGCTAGGAAGTAGTCTTATAACCTCCATGTTCTTTCCACTCCACCACATCGCCATTAGAAGGCCTTTGTTGGTCATTCTGCTAACGTTAAAGCAGAGGATAGACTGTGAGCTCACATCCTCCTTATGCTGGTTTTTCTTTTGTATTCCTAAACTCCGTAATTTTAGGAATAACTTTCTCAGGCAGTCGAAAACAATCAGGCTTTCACTATCTGTATCCTCTTGATGATTCAGCCCGTAAAATACAGCCCAGGCCCAATATTATCTGAGAACAGATTGGGAACTTTAAAGGAGGAAAGAGATTGGAACTTCTTATCTTCTGGCCTCCAGTCATATTCTGGTTCATGTTACTAATGATTGCTCCTGACAGAATTGATTAGTTTAGTTCCTCTGCTTTCCAGCCAGCAGGACAGACAAAAACTATTAACACTGGCTCCAGAGACATAAATAAACTCCCTCCCTAGAAATTGTCTATCCCATAATAGTGTGTAGACCTTGCTAGAGAAGGAGGAACAAATTAAGTAACCATTCAAGGACCCTTCCAAACTTAACTGACACCTTATGATTCAACATCCAAAACCGAAAACCAAACCCGTTGCCATCGAGTCAATTCCGACTCAGCAACTCTACAGGACAGAGTAGAACTGCCTCATAGGGTTTCCAAGGAGCACCTGGTGGATTCGCACTGCTGACCTCTTGGTTAGCAGCCGTAGCTCTTAACCACTACACCACCAAGATTTCCTGATTCAACATAGCCCAGACTAAGTGAGAAGAAAGAATAGAAAGAGGCAATTAGTTAGAATACAGGATTGAATTCATTAAGGAAGCTGGGCCAGCAATTGCTTAAGAAATGGCCAAAGTTATACAATGTATTGAAGCCCACCAATAGATGAAGGTACACCATCATTATAACAAAGGAAGACTCACCCCAGGGTTTTCCTGATGAAATTATAGGAACCCTGGAGTTTCTCCTCCACCTTTCTTCTCCTCATCCCCATTCCCCTCTCCCCCAGGAAGTACCCCTCTTTCTCTAGCAAGGTACATTCTTTCCCCCATTTTAGCCTAAAATGCCAGTGCTAATACCATTCTTCCCAATCCCTTAGGATCAGAGAAAACACCAAGCTGAACTAGGAGCAATCCTGTCTCTATTTGCTGAAATTCACTGTGCATTCTTTTGACAAAATATTTATTAACTGTCTATTAGGTGCCATGTATGGAAACCCTGGTGGTGTAGTGGTTAAGAGCTACGTCTGCTAACCAGAAGGTTGGCAGTTCAAATCCACCAGGCGCTCCTTGGAAACTCTATGTGACAGTTCTACTCTGTCTTATAGGGTCGCTATAAGTCGGAATCGACTCGACGGCAACAGGTTTGGTTTGGTTTAGGTGCCACATCTAGGGTGTTGGTGGTTCAGTGGTAGAATTCTCGACTTCGTGAGGGAGACCCAGGTTCAATTCCTTGCCAATGTGCCTCATGTGCAGCCACCGCCTGTCTGCCTGTGGAGGCTTGTGTGTTGATATGATGCTGAACAGGTTTCAGTGTAGGTTGCACAGTAAGATGTACTAGAAAGGTCTGGCGACCTACTTCTGAAAATCAGCCAGTGAAAACCGTATAGATCAATCGCAATTGTCTGAGCCACAGCTGGTCATGGGGATGGTGCAGGACAGGTCAGCGCTTTGTTTTGTTGTGCATGGGGTCTCCATCAATAGGGGCTGATTCTATGGCAGCTAACAACAGGTGCCTTGAATAGATTGTTTTTCCAGTAAGTGAATTTTCTAGGCAAAGGGAAGGAAAAATCTTTCCCCTGAGCAAGACTCTAGAGTTTTCAGAGTTGCGAGTTGAAGGGCACTTGGCAAACTCCAAAGGAACACTACGCAGGGTGTGCTGCACAGCAGGCTGGTTAACTGTGATCGGAAACTTGGAGGTTCCCCCCTACCAGCCTCTGAGAGATAATATGGGTTGTATGAAGATGCTATAATATCAGTAATATCAGCCAGACTGGCCAGGCTCTCTCACCTCTGTGCCTTTCCCATGCACGCCTGCCCGAAATGCCCTCCTTCTCATTCCTCTTCCCACCTAACCAGTTTCCACTGAGTCGATTCTGACTCATGGTGACCCCATGTGATTCAGAGTAGAACTGTGCTCTGTAGGGTTTTCATGGATGTGACCTTCTGGAAGCAGGTCACAAGGCCTGTCTTCTGAGGCACCCTGGGTGGATTTGAACCTCCAAACGTTAGGTTAGTAGCTGTCATGGACTGAATTGTGTCCTCCAAAAAATGTGTGTATCAATTTGGCTGGGCCATGATTCCTGGTATTGTGTGATTTTCCTATATGTTGTAAATCCTGCTTCTATGATGTTAATGAGGGTGGATGGGTGGCAGTTTTGTTAGTAAGGCAGGACTGGATCTACAAGACTAGATTGTGTCCTGAGGCAATCCCTCGAGATATAAAAGAGAGAAGTGAGCAGAGAGACAGGGGGACCTCATACCACCAAGAAAGCAGTGCCAGGGGCAGAGCGTGTCCTTTGGACCCAAGGTTCCTGTGCAGAGAAGCTCCTAGTCCAGGGTAAGATTGATGAAAAGGCTGACAGAGACAGAAAGCCTTCCCCTGGAGCCGACGCCCGGAATTTGGACTTTTAGCCTACTTTACTGTGAGGAAATAAACTTCTCTTTGTTAAAGCCATCCACCTGTGGTATTTCTGTTAAAGCAGCACTAGATGACTAAGACAGTAGCTGAGCACTTAACCTTCTGTGCCACTCAGGGGCTCCATCTTCCCACCTATACCTGGCTAATTGCTTCGTCCTTTAATACTTCATTCAAACATCATCCCCTGTAACTTCTTGCAAATTCTCTCCTGACTACTAACAGCTCTATGAGGTCCCCCTTCTGGGCTTCTTAGCACTCTGTGTATTTATTCCTTCACAGCGGAACCCAACACTGCGTACTAATTATTTTCTTACTTATCTTCCCCACTGGACTGCAATTTCCTTGAATCTTGAGACTTTCCTGAGTCTTTCATCCTTATGCCTAGGGCAAGTACAGAAGTTTGAAGGGCAATGCAGAGAAATAATCAATATTGTTTCATCAATAAAAATCAAAGCATAGCTTTTTCTTTCTGATTCTCCCCCATTATAATAAACAGTTCACTCAATTCCTTGACATTACAAAGTTTCCCCGCAATATTTCGATTGTATCGATTGACCATCAGCCATAGCGAAGTTTCAGATTTACACTTAGGGTATTCCCAGCCAGCATGAACCTGAACTTCGGGAGGGGGTCTGCAACTATCTCTTTAGGCTTCTCTGAAGATCCTACAACTATTCTGACTGTGCTAACATTTGTTCAAGTTAATCGTCATAGTCCTTCATTTCACTTGATATTTATAGTTTCTTTATAATTGGTCCAAGGCTGTGCTCATGTCTTTGGAAAATGCTATTTACTTACCCCTGCAGACCCAGCAGCCTTGACCCACTCTGGTGCTTGTATGTGGCTTAACAACTTTAAAAGAAGATCATTTGATTTGTGGCCCTGCTTATTAGATGCCTTTCTACTCCATCTTGTCCATCCTTAGACCCATATAAATCAGAGCAGATGGGAGAAAATGGAATGTTTAGTAAAATAATAATCATAAAAGAGGAAAGGTCACCTTCCACATTTGCTTTCTACAGTTTCTGAAATTCCTAGCATTTTTTATACACTTGGGTGGCCAGGACCAACTCGGTGAACTGTGGATTAAATACATTATGTTACTAAACCAAACCAAACCCGTTGCTCTCCAGTCAATTCCTACTCATGGTCACCCCACATGTTACAGAGCAGAACTGCTTCATAGGGTTTTCTTGGCCGTAGTCTTTACGGATGCAGATCCCCAGGCCTTCCTTCTGTGGTGCCACTGGTTCAGTTCAAATTGCCAACCTTTAGGAGCTCAAACCATTTGTTCCACTTAGGATCACTAGCTGCTTTTATAATATAAAATAGAAATCAGATCTATGCCAGACCCCTTCAGAGGTAAAAGTCAGTGATACCTCATTGATATACCAGGGAAAGTTCCATCTTTGCCAGAAGCTTAGTCTTAGATATATCTTTACTTCCCATGGAAGTTAAGGAAAGACTGTGAGTTTGGGAACAAAAATAATAATAATCATATTGGTTCCTTTATATTGTTATGAGAACTTTTTGGGAATCAATAATAACCCATTTTCATTTCAGAATACTTCCATTTTTTCTAAAATACAATATTTACTCTAAAAATTAAACTTGTTTGGAGAAAATCAAAAGGCTGAAAATAACACGAATTTTCAAAAGAAGTCCAAAATTCAAAGCTGAAAATCACTGGTAAAATAAGACCTTCAATTGACTCAACTCTTTCCTTTTCCACTGACTAGAATATTCCCACCCATAAAGCACACTCATACAGCACAGCTCTGAATATGCCAGAAGATAGACATTGTGTGGTGGCACCCACCCATTGCGCAAATGTTTGGATTATTTGTCTCATTAAATATATAAAAATATTATGAGTTCTACTTTGAGGTTTAATGAGCAATAGTCTCAAAAATCTAAATAAGTAAATGAGCAATAGCTTTCTACAAATATATCAAAGTTGTTGGTGGCTTAATACTTCCTGAAATATTAAGAAAGAGACATTTTCTAGGATTAAAATTCTCCTTACATGAGGTAAATTATATTTTTGGGAAACCAGTATTAGCATCAATGAGTAGGTTCGCTTTTGACCCAACCTAGTGTTTTCAGCACAAATTTGGGTCCTTGGCGGTTTCTTATTGTTTGACTCTTCTCTGTACCCAAAGCTTTAGAGAAAAATAAGTTAGGCAAAAGTTCCCTTTAATTACATCATCTCTCTAGTCACTGAAACCAAGTTCATCTCACTTTATCTAAGCTTTATAGAACTGGAAAGGATGTTAGAGAACATCTAATCCAACTGTCATTTATTAAATAAAGACATGGAGTTCTAGGGAAATGAAGTAAGCTGTTTAGTGTCACAAATTTAAATAATAACAAAAATCAACGTGCTGCTTACTCCTTGACCACTATGATAAATGAGAGCAAGTTAATCATACTTCTGTAAATTGAATTCTATTTCCAATGCAATAGGGAAATTACAGTTTAACTCTTTAGCAGAGCTTTTCATTAAAACAGACTCCTTTGGTAACGCAGATTTGTTGGCCGAATTTATTTTAGAGTGAATTTTTAAATATCTGTGTATCTAGGCATCAAGGCATACCCGTGTTCCTTTATTAATCTGGACAGAAGTCACGAAGAGGCGAGGAGCCTGTGACAGTAAGGGAGGTGGATAGTCAGAGTGTCCAGGAAGGGAAGGCAGGTTTGGAAGCATTTACTCAAGTATCATTTCCCTTGGAATAGACAACTTTTCATCCTTGTTCCTTTATCTTCTCCGAGAGTGTGTGCTAATATCTCCACAGCTCACAATCCCATTTCTCCAAAGCGCTCCTCATGGGGAGCATTGTAATTGGAAATATGACTCTATTTGCAATGGTAACATATCGTGAAAAAAAATATGTAATAGAATAATGCATGAAATTTCAGGAAACTGCCACATTCCAGAACATTAAAGGATGCCAGCAATCTACTCAAAAGGGCTTGCTCCTTGTCCCCTCTTTAACACTCCACATGGATCTATTGTGAATTAGAAGATACATAATGTGTTTCAATATTAATGTTGGTAGTTAATCAGACGCAAAACAGGAACACCTCAAACCAAACCCATTGCTATCGAGTTGATTCTGATTCATAGCAACCCTATAGGATGTAGTAGAACTGCACTATAGGGCTTCCAAGGAGTGACGGGTGGATTCGAACCACCGACCTTTTGGTTAGCAGCTAAGCTCTAAACCACTGCTCCACCAGGGCTCCAAAACAGGAAAGGAATGAATAAAAGAAATGTTCCATCCATGTGTCTAGGTGAACAGTATGCATATTTATAAGAGCATAAAGGGCAAAATTATTAACAATACTCAACTTTCAACAAATATTTATTGATTACTCACTAAAAACCAGGCGGTGTGTCATAGGATCACAAGATGCCTATCAGACGATGTTACAATCATTTTAGAGTCAATTGTTCACCAGTTAATAAGGTAAGATACATCCACTGCATGAGAGTACCCAATTTTTCAGAACAGGTGGACAATAGGCATCCTTTAAAGTTGATGAGAAACTCAAGTGGCAATTCTCATCATTGCAAAAAGGAAAAGGAAATAATTATGCCTCACCTTATATTCAGAGAACTTTGGGTGCCTTTCACCTCCCTGTTTCTCAGACTTTCTACAAAGCAGGTAAGAGGGAAGGATAGGCTGACAGCAATACACAGTATCCAGCATTAAAATATTTTCTCCTTCTCAAGGTTGGTCCAATGGGCCATATGGAATGCTCACTAACCCGTTGCCATCGAGTCGATCCCAACTCATAGCAACCATATACAACATAGTAGAACTGGCACATTGGTTTTCTAAGAAGCAGCTAGTGGATTTGAACTGCCGACCTTTTGGTTAGCAGCAGAGCTCTTAACCACTGTGCCACCAGGGCTCCTCAGGATTGCTCACTAGTACAACCAAAATACCAGCTTCACTGTTACTAGTTTCTTGTATGATAGTCTTTAAATAATCTATGCTTTTGACGGCAAGGAATGAGCGCAGACTTTATCTTCAGCTACTAGATAGTATTGCTGGAAACAAAAACTCCTATGCTACAATGTTATCTCTTTAAAAATTATTTTGAGTTTATCTGTAGGGTAGAAGTCATCAAAAAGGAGACCTGAGCTGGTAAGAGACTGGAGAAGTCATAGGATCCTCTAAGATAACATTACAGGTGCCTTAAGGCATGGAGTTAGGCTTCACAAAGGCTACCTTCTTTTTTTCCTTTACATAATGAAAGGTCGAACCAAATTTAATCAAATCCATTCTTAAGAAATATCCCTACTTCTCTGTATCAGGTAGGATTGTTGGGTTAAATTTTCTAACAAGTCAATATTTGCTCTTTTTCTATTTACTTAAAACCTAAATATCTCGATTCCCTCCAGAATACTGTCCAGCCTAAGGACAACCAGGGAGCCTGAGAGGTATAGCTCCTAAGAAAGAAGAAAACAAAACAAAAACAAGAAAAACCAAACCCACTGCTGTCGATGCGTCTCAAAGCAACACTACAGGACAAAGTAGCACTGCCCCATAGAGTTTCCAAGGCTGTAAATCTTTATGGAAGCAGACTGCCGTATCTTTCCCCCACGGAGCAGCTGGTAGGTTCAAACTACAGGCCTTTTGGTTAGCAGCCTAGTGCTTAACCACTGTGCCATCAGGGCTCCTTTTTAAGAAAGAATGCTAGCTAATAACCTCTTTTTTTTTTTTGTTCAGCAATCCTGCTACTTCAGTCTAATGGGGTCAGGATACAAAGAACCATGACAAATCCCTTCTGCCTCATTGCACCTTCCTCTCCCAGTCTATGTACATTAATAAAAGTTAACATTAATATAGTTCTACCATGTGCCAGACACTGTTCTGAGTGCTTCATATGCATTAATTCATTCGATCTTCATAACTAGCCTATGAGGTAGATACTCATACTATCTCCATTTTACAGATGAGGAAACTGAGAAACAGAGAGATTCAATAAATAGCCCAATGCCACACAGATAATAAGTAGGAGCCAGAAATCATACCCAGGCAGTTTGACATTAGATTCCACACTCTTTACTATGCATATTTTACTCATAATAAGCACGTATAGAATAAGCACCTCCTCTGAAAAAATAATGTTCTGGATACTAAATGATGCATGAGATATCCCATTTGTAACGGGCTTCTAGTTTGGGTCTTTCAAAATCACTGCTAAAGTCCATCTCTGAATTGTTAACAAAGAAGAGACAACTCCTAGTCTAGAATCAAGCACCTTTTCACCTCAGTTTAGCTACGAACTACAGCGGCCCCTGTTGGTACCCTCTTCTGAGTAAAGATTCTCTGTATCTCCAACTCTTAAGCCAAAACAACTTGGTTTCTCACCTTTCCAGGCATGAATGGGGTAAAGCTGCAAGTCCTTTACACATTTTGGCAAGCGGCTTCGCTCCTCAGCTTTGAGCACAGATTCTTAACAGCAGGGTGAGTCTTTTCAAACTCCAAAACTGTCTGGGACAGCCTTTCCATCTGAGGAATATATAGTGGCTCTTTCCCAGCCCTCTGTTACTCTTTGGACCAATCAAGAGCCTTAGAGGAAATTACAGGCGAGCAGGCAGCAACAGTCCTGTCTGTGGTGGAGGCTGGAATTCTTTCTCTGCTGCAGGCTCTGCATTAGGCTTCCCACTGCTCTTATCAAGCACACTCCTTTGCGTATTTTGCCAGGCCAGGATTAGGCCCTAAGCTACACACAGGTCATTCCTGTTTCACTCGTCATCTCTGGCCAGCCACAGGGAAGATGTGGGCTTTGCTATGAAGCAGAGTGCTTTGGGCTGCCTCAGATCTGTCGAAGTCATAGGTTGTTAGGGCTGCAACAGTCCTGAGAGGTCGTTTAGTTCAACTTTGTTTCACAGTGGAGGAGAGAGAGATTTAGAGAGGTCCAGTGAACATCACATGAGTGCCTGCCACATGCCAGACACTCAGCTAGATGCTCAGATTCAAAAAAGAAAGTGGCACTGCTGCTCTCAAGATCTCAGAACCTATCATGTCAATACAATGTAAGTAAGTGAGTGATAGAGGCAGGCCCAGGATGTTGTGAGCCTCCAGGGGCACCAGAGGAGATTTTTTGGAGGAAGTAAACCCTTAACTGAGTGATGAAAGAGACAAAATGCCATACACGATTCTATCCACTAGATATTGCCCCCAAACTCTCCTAATTCTGTTGGCGGTCTTCTGATTATTCTTTACTTCAATGACTGGAACAAGGTGGCGCCCAGCTCTGGGTTAGGTTAGCACTTTGACCACCCCCAAACCCCGACCCGCGGTCATCGGTAGGTTTGTCTTCTCTTCCCCTTCAACCTGGAACACAACGGTCGGATTTCACATGATCATGGGGATGGCACAGAACCGAGCAGTGTTGTGCATGGGGTCCCCATGAGCCAGGGACTGACTTGACAGCAGTTAACAATCACCCAACGATTATTTCCACCAAAATTTACCTAAATTTTGTCTCACCCTGCCAGGGCCCAAGGTGCTGATAAATTACCGATATGTAAATGCAAATGCCTATGGAGTAGGCATGATTACAAGCTAAAAATAAGCAGCATTACATAATCTGTAAGAAAATCTCTGAATTTGGAAATAAAAATCATTCTCATAATTTTCCTTTTTATCTGACATTATTTGTTTTTAATGATTTCCTCCCTTTTTATCAAAGTGTTGACTAAGATCTATTATTGGCTTATAATATCAATTTATTGTATTATGACCTGATGTTTTAAATTAAATAAATAGAATTGACAAATATCAAAGAGCATTGCATATAGAAAGCTAAGCATTGTTTTCTGAAATTTTGTTTCACTCAATATGTATACACTCACAAGGTCATTACATAAACTGTATTTGTTACTGTAGGTCATAATCAAAAAGGTCTGAAAGCCACAGTTCTATACCATTAAAACAAACAAACAAACAAGGAACACTTTCATATTCACTTTATGATACTCAGCACTAAGCAAGTCAGGCACATAGATGCATACAGACATTATTTGAGATAAACGCAGCTGTCCAAGTTTTGTCATTTACTGGCTTGTAAACACCAGCAAATCATTTAATCATGGTTTCTTAGAGATACGAACACTGCTGCTGTTCAACACATTATTGACTATTGAGTCTAATAGTGGGAATATAAAGCTAGCAGAGGAAGCTCCTTAGGCTAGTGCCTAAATCACAGTTTGGGGCCTGTCTTAGGCCAAGTTCTCTAGAGAAAAAAAGCCAGTGAAGGGTGTATATATATATTATATGTATATATACAGAGAGAGAAAGAGAGATATCAAGGAAATGGTTCACATGGTTGTAGAGGCTGGAAAGTCCCAAGTCCGTGGGTCAGGTGTTAGGCTGGAGGCTTCTCCTGACTCATGTAGCTGTAGGGGCTGATGAACCCAAGATCAGCAGGTTAGATCGCAGGCTGCTGGCTTAAATCCCCAAAACCTGAGGTCAGATGATGATAAGCCAAATGCAGGACACAGAGCAGAGAAAAAGCCATCAAGCTTTGCCAGGGGTCCATATACACTAGATGCAGGCCACACCCTCAAGGAAACTCCCTGTCAACTATTTGGCTGCTCATAGGAGATTTCATCATGGAGGTGATTACATCGTATCAGATCTCACCATGAAGGAGATTGCATCATTACATAACTGCCAAATTACATTATAACTGCCAAACCACTGAGAATCATGGCCCAGCCAAGCTGACACACAACCTTAACCATCACAATGCCCAACAGGCCTTGGGGAGAGAATAATATGGAAAACCCCAATTAATGCAGTTCAACGGAGGGTGATGTTTGGGCCATGGCTGAAGGTAGAAGCAGATTTCTGACTGTCCTAGTTCTAAGAAGAATAAAATTATCTCAATCATACTAAAAGATGGACTAGAACCTACAATGCAACATTCAACAAAAATACATACTAAATCTGATGTATATTTGTTTTTAAAAAACTTCAATAGGTGGGGCCCAGATGGCGTAGTAGTCAGACACTTCCAGTGGACCCTCTTACAACCAAGACCTGAAAAAACAAGTGAATCAATTATATATGGCAATCTGGGAGCCCTGAACATCAAAGGCAGAGTTGAGAAACCAGATTGAGTGGCAGGGCGAGGTAGAGACAGTTCAGAAGCAGGGAGGAGTTGCCAGTCCTGACCCAGCGAGAACCTGAGCCCTTCAGGCCTGATTATCTCGGGGTTGAGTGGTGAGGCTGGCAAGCAGCAGTCCTCGGGAGGTGTGTTTTGAGCACCAGGAGAGACCCACTGCCAGAGCGTCTACACAGCCACCCAGAACCAGTAAAAAGCAGCCCTGGAGTGGCGAAAGATAAGTACTTGCATATGGCTTACCCCGCAGATCAAAAACACCCCCCTTAGGGAAAAATCTCTTTCCCATTTACCCCCCACTCCCTGCTCTGCACTGGGTCCTGGACTGGCTTCAGCAACTGCTGAGTCCGCTGGGCTGGAAGTAGGATCCGTCACATGCCTGGAGCTATTCTCCCTGCCTTGGAGAGTGAACAAATTAACAAACAGGGGAAAAAATAAACTGCCAACTCCCCTAAGCCAGAAACCCAAGGTAGGCACAGCTCCTTTGCCTAGGCACAGGCATAAGGGATCCATGGCCTTTGAGTGCCTTTTCCCCTGCATAGACTTGTGTGGGCCCTTATCAACAGCATAGGCCCTCATTACAGCAGTACAACAGAGTATATACTGGAAATCTAACTTCAATTGTTTCAGCTGTGAAGTGGTAGGTTCTTGATATTTGACCCTGCTCTGCCCATTAAGCAGGGTCTTCACCTTACCCACATCAGGGGCCTGAGGACTGGTGGCTCCACCCATGCCACCTAGCCACCTGCAATAGGGGCCCATGAATAAGAGGTGCCCCCCAGTCCTTACAGCCAACTGCATTAGGTGCTCATAGTCTGGCTGCAAAACCCACCCACCTACGCACTCTAGGGAACAGGGACACACCTTCCTCCTGGACACTCGGGGGCGGCCGTCAGCCCCCTGCCTTGCTCAGAGTGTGTCCCCCTGCTGCAGCCAGATGCCTGTGCCTACACCAATCACCCATGCCTGTCTAGGACTGTAAGTGAGAGCCTATACCACACACTTGGTGGCTCTCTACCTGGGCACCTGAGCTGAATCCATACAGGAGGACTGAGTGGACTCCTGAGCTCACATACCTAGTAACAGATCTAACCACCTGGTGACAGGACATTAGAGCTTCAAAGTTGCCAATAATCAAACTAGCTCATACAAGCAGCCTATTTGGGCATATCAAAACAAAACAAGAAGCTAGGACACAGTAAGCAAACATGAAATAAATAAATATAAAAAACTTATTGACGGCTTAGAGACAACCATCAATATCAAATCACATAAAGAGGCAATCTATGATGGCTTTAGCAAGCTCCCAAAATAAAGAATCTAGAAATTTTCCAGAGGAGGAAAATTTCTTGGAATTACTGGAGGCAGAATACAAAAGATTAATATACAGAACTCTTCAAGAAATTACAAAGGAAATTAAGCAAAAAGCAGAACATGCAACAGAGGAAATTAAAAAGATTAGAGAAGAGCATAATAACAAATTTAACAGACTGCAAGAATCTATAGAGAGACAGCAATCAGAAATCCAGAAGATTAACAATAAAATGTTGGAATTAGACAACTCAATAGAAAGTCATAGGAGAAGAATTGAGGCAATGGAAGTCAGAATTAGTGAGATTGAAGATAAAGCACTTGACACGAACTTACTTGAGGAAAAATTGGATAAAAGGATTTAAAAAAATGAAGAAACCCTAAGAATTATGTGGGACTGTATCAAGAGGAATAACCTACAAGTGATTGGAGTACCAAAACACGGGGGGATAACAGAAAATACAGAGAGAATTGTTGAAGATTTGTTGCCAGAAAACATCCTTGATATCATGAAATATGACAAGATATCTATAAAAGATGCTCATTGAACCCCACATAAGGTAGATCCCAAAAGAAAGTCACTAAGACATATTATAATCAAACTTGCCAAAACCAAAGCTAAAAAGAGAATTTCAAGAGCAGCTAGGGATAAACGAAAAGTCATCTACAAAGGAGAGTCAGTAAGAATAAACTCGGACTACTCAGCAGAAACCATGCAGGCAAGAAGGCAATGGGATGACCTATATAAAGCTTTCAAGGAGAAAAACTGCCAGCCAAGAATTATATATCCAGCAAAACTGCTTCTCAAATATGATGGTGAAATTAGGGCATTCCCAGATAAACAGAAGTTTAGGGAATTTGCAAAAACCAAACCAAAATTACAAGAAATAATAAATGGAGTCCTCCGGTTACAAAATCAGCAACATCAGATAACAACCCAAGACTAGAACATGGGCAGAACAACCAGATATCAACGTAGATAGGGCAGTCACAAAAGTAAATCAAAGCTAAAACACTGAAAATAGGGAAACAGATGTCAATATGTAAAAGATGACAACATTCAAACAAAAAAGAAGGACTTAAAAATGTAGACATAGATTTTTCATATGGAGAGGAAGTCAAGGCAATAAATGGAAATAAAAGACTGGTATAAACTTAGAAAAATAGCGGTAAATATTAAGGTAACCACAAAGAAAACTACCAATTCTGCAAATCAAAATAAAAAACTAGAAAACTATAAAGACTCAGTAAACACAAAATCAACAATGAAAAAGATTAAAAGAAAATACATAAAGAAAAACGACTCAGCACAGAAAAGTAAGTGGAACAAAGAAACTGTGAACAACACACAAAAAAAAGACATCAAAATGACAGCACTAAACTCATACCTATCAATAATTAAGCTGAATGTAAATGGTCTAAATGAACAATAAAGAGACAGAGAGTGGCAGATGGGATAAAAAAACATTATCCGTCTATACGCTGCCTACAAGAGACACACATTAGACTTAAAGACACAACTAAAACTCAAAGGATGGAAAAAAAATATCAAGCAAACAAAACTCGAAAAACAGCAGGAGTGGCAATATTAATCTCTGACAAAATAGACTTTAAAGTAAAATCCACCACAAAGGATAAGGAAGGACACTATATATATAATGATTAAAGGATCAGTACACCAGGAGGACATAACTGTAATAAATATTTACACACCAAATGACAGGGCTCCAAAATACATCAACTCTAACAGCACTGAAAAGGAGATAGACAGCTCCACAATTGTAGTAGGAGACTTCAATACACCACTTTTGGTGAAGGACAGAACATCCAGAAAGAAGCTAAACAAAGACACAGAAGAGCCAAATGCTACAATCAACCAACTTGATCTCATAGACATATACTGAACACTCTACCTAACAGCAGCCGAGTATACTTTCTTTTCTAACACTCATGGAATAGTCTCCAGAATAGACCACATATTAGGCCATAAAGCAAGCCTTAACAAAATCCAAAGCAATGAAATATTACAAAGCATCCTTTGTGATCATTAAGATATAAAAGTAGAAATAAACAATAGAAAAAGCAAGGAAAAAAATCAAACACAGGGAAACTAAACAACACCTTGCTCAAAAACTATTGGGTTATAGAAGAAATTAAGGATAGAATAAAAATTCATAGACTCAAACGAGAATGAAAACACATCCTACCAGAACCTTTGGGACACAGCAAAAGCAGTGCTCAGAGGTCAGTTTATAGCAATAAACACACACATCCAAAAAGAAGAAAGGGCTAAAATCAAAACATTAACTCTACAACACAAACAAGTAGAAAGAGAGCAGCAAAAGAAGCCCTCAGGTTCCAGAAGAAAGGAAATAATAAGAATTAGAGCAGAATTAAATGAA
>NW_004444081.1:2127540-2157527 GCF_000243295.1 Trichechus manatus latirostris
AAGATACTGCAAAACCTCAACAACAAAAAGACAAATAATCCAGTTAAAAAATGGGCAAAGGATATGAACAGGCACTTCACCAAAGAAGATATTCATGCGGCTAACAGACACATGAAGAAATGCTCACAATCATTAGCCATTAGAGAAATCGAGATCATAACTACAATGAGATATCATCTCACTCCAACAAGGCTAGCATTAATCCAAAAAACACAAAATAGTAAATGCTGCAGAGGTTGTGGGGAGACTGGAACACTTATACACTGTTGGTGGGAATGTAACATGGTACAACCACTTTGGAAATCAATTTGGCACTTCCTTAAAAAGCTAGAAATAGAAGTACCATATGATCCAGCTATCCCACTCCTTGGAATATATCCTAGCGAAATAAGAGCTGTCATACAAATAGATATATGCACACCCATGTTCACTGCAGCACTGTTAACAATAGCAAAAAGATGGAAACAACCTAGATACCTGTGCCTACACCAATCACCCTTGCCTTTCTAGGACTGTAGGTGAGAGCCTGCACCACACACTTGGTGACTGACTACCTGGACACCTGAGCTGAATCCATACAAGAAAAGTAAACAGAATCCGGGGCTCACATACCTAGTAACAGATCTAACCACTTGGTGACAGGACATTAGCGCTTCAAAGGTGCCAATAATCAAACTAGCTCACACAAGCAGCCTATACGGGTATATCAAAACAAAACAAGAAGCTAGGACACAGTAAGCAAACATGAAATAAATAAATATAATAACTTATTGATGGCTCAGAGACAACAGTCAATACCAAATCACATAAAGAGGCAGACCATGATGGCTTCAGCAAGTGACCAAAACAAAGAATCAAGAAATCTTCCAGAGGAAGAGAACTTCTTAGAATTACCAGAGGTAGAACACAGAAGATTAATATACAGAGCTCTTCAAGATATCAGGAAGGAGATCAGGCAAAACATAGAACAAGCCAAGGAACATACAGACAAAGCAGTAGAGGAACTTAAGAAGATTAGAGAAGAGCATAATGACAAATTTAACAGGCTGCCAGAACCACAGAGAGACAGCAAACAGAAATCCAGAAGATTAACAATAAAATTTCAGAATTAGACAACTCAGTAGAAAGTCATAGGAGCAGAATTGAGGCAATGGAAGTCAGAATTAGTAAGATTGAAGATACAGCACTTGACACCACTTATTCGAGGATAAATCAGATAAAAGAATTTTAAAAAAGTGAAGAAACTCTAAGAATTATGTGGGACTCTACCAAGAGGAATAACCTACGAGTGATTGGAGTACCCGAACAGAGGGGATAACAGAAAATTCAGAGAGAATTGTTGAAGATATGTTGGCAGAAAACTTCCCTGATACCATGAAAGATGAGAAGGTATCTATCCAAGATGCTCATTGAACCTCACATTAGGTAGATCCCAAAAGAAAGTCACCAAGACATATTATAATCAAACTTGCCAAAACCAAAGGCAAAGAGTAGCTAGGGATAAACAAAACGTCATCTGCAAAGGACAGTCATAAGACTAAGCTCAGACTACTCAGCAGAAACCATGCAGGCAAGAAGGCAATGGGATGACATATATAAAACCTTGAAGGAAAAAATTTCCAGCCAAGAATTATATATCCAGCAAAACTGTTTCTCAAATATGATGGCTAAATTAGGGCATTTCCAGATAAACAGAAGTTTAGGGAATTTGAAAAAACCAAACCAAAATTACAAGAAATACTAAAAAGAGTCCTCCGGTTAGAAAATCAATAACATCACACAACAACCCAAGACTAGAACACAGGACAGAGCAACCATATATCAACCCAGATAGGAAAGGCACAAAAATAAATCAAAGCTAAAACACTGGGCCAAAATCAAAACATTAATCCTACAACTCGAACAAGTAGAAAGAGAGCAGCAAAAGAAGCCCTTGGGCGCCACAACAAAGAAAATAATAAGAATTAGAGTAGAATTAAATGAAATAGAGAATAGAAAAACAATTGAAAGAGTTAACAAGACCAAAAGCTAGTTCTTTGAAAAGATAAACAAAATCAATAAACCATTGGCCAAGCTGACAATTTGACTATTTACCCTTAAAATGTTTTCTTTCTCATAATTTCAATGGCTAGAAATTTCATTTCTCATGTTTCTACTTGGTTCTTTTGAATAACTATTCCTGCTTTAGCTTTATGAATATTATGCCCTGCTTTATTGCCTTGAAATGTTTAAAAACACTTACCTTAGATATTAATTGCCTTTCAGGAGGCAGTATAACGTAGCAGTTTAGAGCACAGACTAAAGAAATAGACTGACTCAGTTCAAACTATAGCTTTACCACTTACTAACTGTGATAATGGGCACATTACTTAAAATTTTGGCAGTTCAGTGTTTTCTTCTCTAACATGAAGCTTAAAGAAGACAATGCCTATAAAGTGTTTATAACACTGTTTATAACAGTACTCAGTAAAGATTAGCTATCAGAATTATCTCTTGTTTTTGTTTTGTTTTCCATGACTCTGAATTTCCTTGTATGGTTTTTAATCCCTGTCTGTGATCTCATCTTTTAAGGAGTTATTTCCTGTAAGAGTTTTCTCTCAAGGGTGTTCTGGACTTTAGAGACCTCATGATGGTCAGATCTCTAAGTTGCCCCTGCCAGGCTCTACTGGATGCATTCATTCAAAACTAGGTCTTAAGTTGGTGTCTTTGCTGGAAACTGGAGATGGGGTGGGAGCAATGAAGAGTTTAAATCTGGATCTTAGGTATATGGAAAGCCCAAGCCAGGAACATGAGGTTATCTGAATTGAGCCAGGAGTAATCCAGGAGGGAGAGGGATGTGTTTTATTTGTTTCAAGTTTTATCAGAACTAGTTGACTGAGAGAACAAGTTGAAGGTAACAATTTCAGAAAAGTCATGGGTGCAGAATGTCAGCTGTAAGACATTTAATAGAGAATGGGAGTTGAGGAAGTTAAAACAATGAGTAAAGATTATTCTTTCAAGAAGTTTGGGAGTGATCAAAAGGAAAGAAATTATATGGTAGCTTGAGTATCAATAAGGTTAAGAATTATTTTTAAAAGGATGGATGAGATGTGAGCATGTCTACATGTTGAATAGAGGGGCAGACTTAGATTTGGAAAGGATGTAGGTCTCTTCTGAGACAGAAAGGAAGAAAAATGGATGGAGGATGACTCTAAGAAAATTTAAGATGAAGGGAACAGAAGAAGATGAGAGAGTTTCCTTGGTAGCCCCAATCTTCTCATTTGAGAAGGAGGTGAATACAGAATTTTTGGAAGGATTCTCACTCTAGTATTTTCCATTTGGTTCATGGAAGAATTACGGCTGAATACCCCATATGCTGTTAAATTGTTACACATTTTGATAGATAGAATTCTGTTTGGGGGAAGACCTTAGACTATCTCTTGGGGCCCTGGTGGCACAGTGGTTAAGCATTTGGCTGCTAACCAAAAGGTCGGCAGTTCGAATCCACAAGCTGCTTCTTGGAAACTCTACCAGGCAGTTCTACTCCGTCCTGTGGGGTTGCTGTGAATCAGAATTGACTCAACAGCAATGGATTTGGTTTTGGTTTCGGTTACTCTATCTAAACACCACTCCGATGCAGAAAAGATGATTTCCTTGGAAATTCCTGAAGTCTTTCACCACAAATGCTAAATCAGAAGTAGGTAGGAGTTGGGTTCAGACCCCACAGCTTCTTGTCCCTAGAAGATATTAAAAACTAGGAGTTCTATTCTGCCTCTAAATGGAACAGAGTGCCAACATAGCTCTCCAAGAGCTGCTTTTCTAGTATAATTATCCTAATGTAGTATTTATCTTCAAGGTCAGTAGAGGCTGCTAAAAAGGTTATTCCTTTCCCTGGAGAACAGCATCCTCCACTGACAAATAATTTCTGTTGGAAGAACATTCTGTTAGTTCATGTTCTCACTACTAATATTATCCAGTTTAGGATTGAAAGACTTTTTAAAAACAAAGCCTGTGTTGATCTTTCTGTGCCTAAACGCCTTAGGCTTAATTCCCTTTCCATGAAATAAGCAACATCGTTTGAATCAAGGATTAGTCTTTCCATCTTTAATCTCTATCTTCTTCACCAGTGTTTTTAAAATTTTGGTTTCCACATCCCATGAGGAATTTGGATAGATGACTTCTAATTTCCTTTCCATTTCTAATATTCCAGGGCTCTTTGATTCTGGATGATCAAAACTATGTATTTCCCTAGAATCCTGTAAATTCCTTGGAATTAAATAGGGAACACATTCCATTTGTCTTTTGGTCCCCCAAAGTGGCTAGGACAGAAGTATTCATATCAGTAAATCTCTGTTACTGAAAATATCATTGAATTAATTTAGCAATACCTTAAATTTCATAGCATTGCCTAGGTTCATAGAAGAATTATGGCTGAAAAACCCATATTCTATTAAATTGTTACACATTTTGATGGATAGAATTCTGTTTGGGGCTGATAATAAGAATTAGAAAAGAGAGGTCACTCCATTTATATAAAATACCTAAGGGCATGGCTGGATTAGTATGGTACAGGCTGAATTTCAGCCCCAATCTCCTCTCCTGGTCATGTGCTCATGTGCAGAATACAACTTACACAACTGTACTGGGTGGCCCTGCTATTGCCATACCATCATCTTGCCTCCAGTGAAACCTGAGGAGCAGGCTTCCTCACAGGCCCCTCATATATCTGCATGTAACTTAAGGAAATATCTGTTCCAGGAGTCACCGTCCATTAACCTAAACATCTAGACCACAACCCACACACAAATACACTCCTCCTCTGAGAGGCTATTAGGGACCAACATCATCATGTCTCATGTCCCTGTTTGTCTCAGGCCCCTCCAGAAGTGAGATCCTTGCTCGCTGTTCATCAACTATTAACTCATACTATTCTCATACCCAAGAGTCCTTGGGTGGTGCAGTTAACACGCTCAGCTGTTAACCAAAAGGTTAGAGGTTTGAGTCCACCCAGAGGCTCCTCAGAAAAAAAGCCTAATGATCTGCTTCCAAAAAGAGACGGCCATTGAAAACACTATGAAGCACAATTCTACTCTGACACACGTGGTGTCTTTATGAGTCAGAATCAACCTGGCAGCAACTGATTTTTTTTTTTTTTTTTTAATTCTGACCCAGTCTCTTTTTCTCTCACATCCATATCACTGGCCTGTCTGTATTTCCCTCTTTATAAATTAGCTTACTCTCCTTATCTTTAGCTCCTTCTTTTATCATCCTCTCCACATCCTGGACTTATCTAAAATTGAACTGTTCCTCAAAATAGAGGGTTGGTTTGTTGGTTTGTGTCATGGATTGAATTGTGCCTCCCCAAAAATATGTGTAGCAACTTGGCTAGGTCATGATTCCCAGTATTGTATGATTGTGTTATCTGATGTGATTTCCTTATGTGTTGTAAACTCTACCACTATGATGAGATTATATGTGATCCCCTCATGTGTTGTAAATTCTATCACTGTGATGAGTTTATACTGATGAGGTTAACAAGATTAGTGTCTTAATGAAATCTCTTTTGAGATATAAAAGAGAGAAGCGAGCAGAGATACATGGGAACCTCACACCACCAAGAAAGCAGTGCTGGGAGCAGAGCACGTCCTTTGGACCTGAGGTTCCTGCGCAGAGAAGCTCCCAGACCAAAGGAAGACTGATGACATGGACTTTCTGCCAGAGCCAATGGAGAAAGCGTTCCCCTGGAGCTGATGCCCTGAATTTGGACTTGTAGCCTACTGGACTGTGAGAGAATAAATTTCTCTTTGTAAAGCCATCCACTTGTGGTATTTCTGTTGGAGCAGCACTAGATGACTAAGACAGTTTGTTTTTGATTATTTATTTGTTTCCTCATATCCTATGGATCTCAGGACCAGCGAGTAGTTTAGTTGTCCTCCTTACTATGTGTTTTCACTTCCAGATCAATAAGCCTCCTTGCTCCAGCAAAATCATCCTTGAAGACTCACATTCTCAGGAAAATAACACATGGCAGATACTACTCTTTTTTATTTCCAAAGCAGAAAACTGATTTTGTATGGAGCATAAATCTGCCTAGCTTTTTTAAAAAATTAAAAACTAAATTTCTCTTGTAGCTAAGGTTAGCTAAGTCACATAGTTTTAGTTAATGTGATGTAAGCAGACTTCCCGGGTAGAATTTCTAGAAACTCATTTGAAAAGGTGGCAGATTCAGCTGGCTCTCTACATTTGGTCCTCTTCTTTCTCTTCTCCCTGACTGCAATGCCAACTTGATGCTGGACATAGCATTAAGAGGCATTACATCTTGGTAACCATGAGACAAGCATGGGGACAAAAGCCCACCGCCACCAAGGAAGAAGAGCCAGTGTGTCCTTTGGACCGGGATCCCTGCACTGAAAAGCTTCTGGATCCAGGAGACAGAGAGAGAGAGAACTGTAACAATAAAGGCAGCAAGAAGCAGCAACAGAGACCCAGCAGCAGAGACCTGACAGCAGGAGACAGCATGGTGGGCTTCCCGGCCCACGGAGAGAGAAAGGTAATTGCCTTTGGGCAGAGGCTAGGACCAGGGAGAAGCACATCTAAGAGCACAGCTGGGAAGAGGCTGTCCTGATGGAAGAACTGTATCCTGAGTGTGCCTGAGCCTGAACTGTAACTGTTACTTCCCTAATAAATCTCATAATCATGAGTATGGTCTGTGAGTTCTGTGTGGTCATTGCAATGACTTATCAAACCGAGCCAAGAAGTAGAGAATGCCGTGGGAGGGATGGTTGGTGTCAGAATTGGTAAAGATGGCAGAGAGAAGAGACATGTTTGACCTCCACCTCATAAGACTCGGCCTTGGGGTGTTGGTCTTGATCTCCTTCCCTCTTGTGAAGTTAGAGGAGGTCAGACACTGCCCCCACACCATTTTTACAGTTGGTTTAGTGAGAAGAAAAAAGGAGTTTGGTCCCTGTTGGCATCACGTAGCCACTGTGTCAGTCTCAAGAGGCTACATCCAGACTTTTTGTTAAGTAAGAAAAATAAAACTCCTCATATGTTTAAACCATGTTTGAAGCTAAATAAAACAATGACCCTCTCCCTCCTCATACCTTATACCTTTGGGATTTCTCCAAAGACTTTGACTGCTGGATCACAATCTTTCTCAAGCAGTTTGTACCTTTCTTCTTGCCATAATTCATTGTGACTTCAGTGTCTAGGGGAAGGCCTCCATCAACATCTAAAAAAACCAAAACCAAACTCGTTACTGTAGAGTTCTGACTCATGGTAACCCCATGTGTTACACAGGAGAAGTAAGGTCCATAGGGTTTTCCTGGCCATAATCTTTACAGAAGCAGATCACCAAGACTTTCTTCCATGGTGCTGCTAGGTGGGTTCAAACACCAACCTTTCAGGTTAATAGTCAAATGCAAACCATTTGCGTCACCCAGGGACTTTTTGTAATCAATATCTAGACCGATAGATTTTTTTTACCTCATTTTCAGTTAGCTTTTCCTCACTCCCCCAAGGTCTCTCTCCAGATTTGTTATTATCAGAAATTGCACCACGTCTAAAGTCTTACATCCAAGCCTCTTATTTTCTGATATCACCTCTTCCAGCTTAATTGATCAAGTAACCCCTTTAAAACAATCTTTTGACCTCATCAAATCACAAATCCAGTGAACTCTCTGCTTTCTCATGACCCTGGAAATCCTGCCTGTATTTACTTTCCTATTTGCCCAGCTTAGATTCCACAAAACTAAATTATAATCAGTCTTGCAAGCACTCTCAACTCCCTTGACTCATGCTCCCTGCTGTTTATCTGCATGTTAAAGCCCGAGACTAGTTTCACCAAGCCACTGAACATTCTTGGAGAGAACCACACAATAGGGGAGACAGTTTTCATGTTAAATTTGTGATCAGAAACTTCAAATGGGTACCCGACCCTCTCCAGAAATCCTCCCAGGTTTCTCCAGTAAGCTCATTTTCCTCCTCACTGGAATAACTGTCTCATCCAGTCTCCTCTTGACCATACATTCTCCTCTTGAAGCAACAAACATGAGGACACAAGTCAGAAGAGACAATGGTTTAGTAGAAGCGAAAAAGAGACTGAGTCCCTGTTGGCATCAGCTTCCCATTTTATCAGCCTGGAAAACCTTTTTTGTGAAAAACAAAAACAAAAACTTGAATCCTTTAGAAACTAATTCCTTCATATTCGGATAACAAAATATTTATCTCATCATTCGCCTCTACCAGGACATTGCTCCTTTGGATAGTCCTATCTGTCTTCTTCGTCATCAATCTCTGCCTTCCCATGGGCTCTTCTCCATTATTATACAAGCATGCTCTTGTCTTTCTCATCTTCAAGAACTTCCGCCCTCCTTGATCTCATCACTCTCCGTAGCTACCTCCATTTCTCTCGTCCTCTTTATGGTCAAAGTTTTTGAAAGAATTATCTCCACATCCAGTCTCCATACCCTCCCCTCCTATTCATTATTCACATTTGTATTTCACTGTGTTTTTTTTTTTTTCTTGGTTATCTTTGCTGTTTTATTTTTTTAATTGAACTTTTTAAAACCCTGTTTTAGTGAAATGGATAAATAGCAAACACATATACTCATTACCCAGAATTTAAAAAAACGCTAAGTTTTTGTCATTTCTTTTCGTATTATTCATTTTTGTTTGTTTGTTTTAAACAAATAAATCATTACAGGTAAAGTTGAAATCCCCTTTGTTCATTTCCCTAGACACATGCCCTTTTATTACCAAGAACACCATTATAATGCATTTAGTTTGCATCTAAAACATTTTTAAACTTTTAATACTTTTACTACATATATAGTATATGTAAGGAGCCCTGGTGGCCAGTTGTTAAAGCGCTTGGCTGCCAACCAAAAGATCAGTGTTTCAAACCTACCAGCCACTCCGAAGCAGAAGGATGTGGCAGTCTGCTTCCATAAAGATTTCGGCCTGAAAACCCTATGGGGCAGTTCTTCTCTGTACTGTAGGGTCACAATGAGTTGGAATCGACTCTACAACTAACAACAACATATGTAATAAAACTAACAACAACATATATAATATATGTATGTACATATTACGTATATATTTACTATACCCATTGTCGTCCAGTTAATTCCGACTCATGGTGACCCCATGTGTGCAGAGCAGAACTGTACACCATAGGATTTTCAAGGCTGTGACTTTACTGAAACAGATGGCCAGGTCTGTCTTCCAAGGAACCTCTGGGTGGGGTTCGTACTGTTAACCTTTGGGCTAGTAGTTGAGTGCTTAACCATTTGCACAACCCAGGGACTCCAATATTATATATAATACCCTAAATCTAGTTCTGTGTATTTATTTAAGAGTATACATTAAAGGGAATTATTCTGAAACTTACTTTTTGCCTCAACATTAAACCTTTGGGATCTATCCATATTGATTCGTATTTTTTCTATGTCATTCATTATAAATGCTGTACCATATTCCATCATGTGAATTCAAAATCATTTATTTGAGGGGATGCATAGTATAGTGGTTGAAAGCAGAGGCTCTGGAGCTAGGCTGCTTGGGTCTAATCCAAGCCCCTGTCACTTACTAGCTATGTGACCTTAGGCAGGTTATTTATAGTCTCTGATGTCAGTTTCTTCATCTAAACAATGTAGTTAATAATCATAGCTAGGCTCTTGGATTTAATGAGGATTAAATAAATTAATCTATGCAAAGCACTTAGAACCTACCTGGCCCCCAGTAATCACAAATACTAGTCTGTCAGTAAGGAAACAGATGGCACCCTCAAGATAATTGGAAGAGCATTCATTTACAAAAGGACTAATTACAAAACTATAGGTGGAGGGCATGGGATCCACAAGGAATAGTAGTACAGTAACAGTAGAGAGGGAGCTATCAACACTCTTAGAACAGAACAAAATCAAGTATATCATCAGGAAATAAATCGTTATAGATAAAGTGAAATCTCCTCCACCCGCCTCACCAGTCTACTTCCCCTCCTTTTCCCAAGGGGACTACTATTAGGCATTTGGTTTGTACCCAAAGTATATTTTAAAACTTTTATAAACATACATATATGCAGTCACTTAAATCTCTTCAAAGAAAGAGGTTACCAGAACCCAGGGTTAAGACATGTAGTAGAGACCTCCTTCTAAGAAGGGCAGTGTCCTTCCACTGAAGGACACAGCTATCTTGGTGTACCCTAGTAGGGAGGGAACCAGGCTATAGTCCCTGACCTCTCTCTTCTCCCCTCCTTCAATCTCGTTCCAGGGCTTTCTTTTGGTCAACCTAAACCAGAAGCCAGAGGGTGAGGGAATCTCTTCTTACAGGCCATCCTCCCACAGCAACATGGAAGTATTTCAAGGTCCAAACTATATGTAAGTGAAGTAAATCATAAGTACAGTTTTATATGGCTTGGTTCTGCTAAGTCAGTTGGGAACGTTTCACCCTAATCAGGATGTCCCTAAAATTTTGTCTGCTGAACCTCTGTCCAGTGATCAATTCTTAAAACAGTTACATAGAATTGAGGCAAGGAGTGACAGAGAATCCAAGTCATACAGAAAGCTTCAGTCTCAGGAAGGAAGGGAGCTTGGATCTAACCTAGTGTAGTTCCTAAAATTACTGTGTTCTTCACAGTAGACTGTACAGCACAGTGGCTAGGAGAGTGGCCTCCATTGCTAGGTTCGAATCCCAACTCTACCACTTATTCAATGTGTGACTTCTGAAATTTATTTCATGTCTCCCGTCTTCATCTATAAAATTAGGATAATAATAGTACTCAGCTCACAGGGTTCTTGTTAGGCTTAAATTCAATAATGCATATTAAATGTACTAGAATGCCTGGCACATAATAAACCCTGTTGCCCTTGAGTCAATTCCAACTCATAATGACCCTATAAGACAGAGTAGAACTGCCCCCTAGGGTTTCCAAGTAGCGGCTGGTGGATTCAAACTGCTGACCTTCTGGCTAATAGCCATAGCTCTTAACCACTGAGCCACCAGGGCACCAGCGGCACATAATTAGGACTCATTAAATGTTGTTGTTGTTTTTAGGTGCCGTCAAGTTTATTCTGATTCATAGCGACCCTATGCATCACAGAACACAACAATGCCTGTTCCTGCACCATACTCACAATCATTGTTATGCATGAGCTCACTGTTGCAGTCACTGTGTCAGTCCATCTCGTTGAGGGTCTTCCTCTTTTTCTCTGATCCTCTACTTAAACAAGCATGATGTCTTTCTCCAGGGACTGATCCCTCCTGACAACAGGTCCAAAGTATGTAAGACGTAGTCTTGCCATCCTTCCTTCTAAGGAGCATTCTGGTTGTACTTCTTCCAAGACAGATTTGTTCATTCTTTTGGCAGTCCATGGTATATTCAATACTCTTCACCAACACCACAATTCAAAGGCATCAATTCTTCTTCGGTCTTCCTTATTCATTGTCCAGCTTTCACACGCATATGAGGCGATTCAAAACACCATGGCTCGGGTCAGGTGCACCTTCGTCTTCAAGGTGACATCTTTGTTTTTCAGCACTTTAAAGAGGTCTTTTGCAGCAGATTTGCCCACTGCAATGCATCTTTTGATTTCTTGACTGCTGCTTCCATGGGTGTTGACAGTGGATCCAAGTAAAATGAAATCCTTGACAACTTCAATCTTTTCTCCACTTATCATGATGTTGCTTATTGGTCCAGTTGTGACGATTTTTGTTTTCTTTATGTTGAGGTGTAATCCATACTGAAGGCTGTGGTCTTTGATCTTCATCAGTAAGCGCTTCAAGTCCTCTTCACTTTCGGCAAGCAAGGTAGTGTCATCTGCATATCGCAGGTTGTTAATGAGTCTTCCTCCAAGCCTGATGCCCTGTTCTTCTTCATATAGTCCATCTTCTTGGATTATTTGCTCAGCATACAGATTGAATAGGTATGGTGAAAGGATGCAACCCTGACACACACCTTTCCTGATTTTAAACCACGCAGTATCCCCTTGTTCTGTCCGAACAACTGCCTCTTGATCTATGTATAGTTTCCTCATGAGGACAACTAAGTGTTCTGGAATTCCCATTCTTTGCAATGTTATACCTAATTTGTTATGATCCACAAAATCCAATGCCTTTGCATAGTCAATAAAACATAGGAGGTAAACAGCTTTCTGTTATTCTCTGCTTTCAGCCATGATCCATCTGACATCAGCAATGATATCCCTGGTTCCACATCGTCTTCTGAATCTGGCCTGAATTTCTGGCAGTTCCCTGTTGACATACTGCTGCAGCTGCTTTTGAATGATCTTCAGCAAAATTTTACTTGCTTGTGAATATTAATGATATTGTTCGATAATTTCCACATTTGGTTGGATCACCTTTCTTGGATCTCTTCCAGTCGGTTGGCCAGTTAGCTATCTTCCAAATTTCTTGGCACAAACAAATGAGCACTTCTAGCACTGCATCTGTTAGCCGAAACATCTCAAATGATAGTCTGTCAGTTCCTGGAGCTTTGTTTCTCTACAATGCCTTCAGTGCAGCTTGGACTTCTTCCTTCAGTACCATCGGTTCCTGATCATATGATACCTCCTGAAGTGGTTGAACGTCGACCAATTCTTTTTGGTATAATGACTCTGTGTATTCCTTCCATCTTCTTTTGATGCTTCCTACGTCTTTTAATATTTTCCCCATAGAATCCTTAACTATTGCAACTCAAGGCTTGAATTTTTTCTTCAGTTCTTTCAACTTAAGGAATGCCAAGTGTGTTCTTCTTCCCTTTTGGTTTTCTATCTCCAGGTCTTTGCACATGTCATTATAATATTTTACTTTGTTTTCTCGAGCTGCCTTTGAAATCTTCTGTTCAGTTCTTTTGCTTCATCATTTCTTCCTTTTGCTTTAGCTACTCTATATTCAAGAGCAAGTTTCAGAGTCTCTTCTGACATCGATTTTGGTCTTCTCTTTCTTTCCTGTCTTTAATGACCTCTTGCTTTCTTCATGTGTGATGTCCTTGATGTCATTCCACAACTCGTCTGGTCTTTTGTCATTAGTGTTCAATGCATCAAATCTATTCTTGAGATGATCTCTAAATTTAGGTGGGATGTACCCAAGGTCATACATTGGCTCTCATGGACTTGTTCTAATTTTCTTCAGCTCCAACTTGAACTTGCATACGAGCAATTGACGGTCTGCTCCACAGTTGGCCCCTGGCCTTGTTCTGGCTGATAATATTGAGCTTTTCCATAGTCTCTTTCCACAGATGTACTTGATTTGATTCCTGTGTCTTCCATCTGGTGAGGTCCATGTGTATAGTCACCATTTATGTTGTTGAAAAAAGGTATTTGCAATGAAGAGTTGTTGGTCTTGCAAAATTCAATCATGCGATCTCCGGCATCGTTTCTATCACCAAGGCCATATATTCCAACTACTGATTCTTCTTCTTTGTGTCCCACTTTTGTATTCTAATCACCAGTAATTATCAACACATCCTGATTGCATGTTCTATCAATTTCAGAATGCAGAAGCTGGTAAAAATCTTCAGTTTCTTCATCTTTGGCCTTAGTTGGTTGGTGCATAAATTTGAATAATAGTCTTATTAACTGGTCTTCCTTGCAGCTTATGGATATTATACTATCACCGACAGTGTTGTACTTCAGGATAAATCTTGAAATGTTCTTTTTGACGATGAATGCAATGCCATTCTTCTTCAAGCTGTCATTCCCGGTATAGTAGACCGTATGATTGTCCGATTCACAATGGCCAATACCAGTCCATTTCAGCTCAGGATATCGATGTTTATGCATTCCATTTCATTTTTGACCATTTCCAGTTTTCCTAGATTCATACTTCATACATTCCACATTCCGATTATTAATGCACGTTTGCAGCTGTTTCTTCTCATTTTGAGTTGTGCCACATCAGCAAATGAAGGTCCTGAAAGCTTGACTCCGTCCAAGTCATCAAGGTTGACTCTACTTTGAGGAGGCAGCTCTTCCCCAGTTGTCTTTTGAGTGCTTTCCAACCTGGGGAGCTCATCTTCCGGCACTATATCAGACAATGTTCCACTGCTATTCATAAGGTTTTCACTGGCTAATTCTTTTCAGAAGTAGACTGCCGGGTCCTTCTTCCTAGTCTATCTTAGTCTGGAAGCTCAGCTGAAACCTGTCCGCCATGGGTGACCCTGCTGATATCTGAATACTGGTGGCATACCTTCCAGCATCACAGCAACACGCAAGCCCCCACAGTAGGACAAACTGAGACACATGGGGGCATTAACTGTTAGCCTTTGTTATTCATAACTTTGTACAGAAACGGAATTGATTACATTGGTCTCCAATAAATATCATGGAAACACTTTGTTCTAATACTTTAAAGGCATCTATATACACTTACTAGCCCTGGTGGCACAGTTGCTAAAGCACTCAGCTGCCAACCAAAAGGTGGCGGCTCTGCGGAAGAAAGATGTGGCAGCTACTTCCATAAAGATTTACAGCCTTGGAAACCCTATGGGGCAGTTCTACTCTGTCCTATAGTGTCACTATGAGTCGGAATTGACTTGACAGCAGTGGGTTTTTTTTTTGTTGTTGTTGTTGTTGTTTTTTGGTTATACATACTTACATACACATTCAAAATAATTTGAAATTTTAGAGTTTTGGACCGTAACAAGCATTTGGTTATTGTTTTACCTCTATGTCATTTGAAAAAGACATTTAAGAAAATTGAGAAACCATTAAGATAGGAATGCCAGGCTGTTTACCTTTTTTGCTTAACAGTTCATCTCTTTTTTTCCACTCTTAAATTTTTTCTGAATTTCTACTGATAAAATTCAGTTCTATCAATTTTCTGGGAACATTTCGGAAAGATTTGTCAACATAGCTTACATTTTTAGGGAGAAAATAGTCATAAATAATTTATGACCCAATAAATGCCAGGACTGTCATGAGCATGAAAGGGAAATTAGCATTTATGATAAGCCCTGACCCACAGTGATGGAGACATTGACCCTTTTTCTCTTTCTGAAAATATGAAGAATATGAAGGTCAAATGATAGTCCCTTCCTTGTACTCGGAAGAAAAAAAAATCTTTATTTTTACTAACTTCTAACTGAAATTTTGCATTTCCTTTAATTATAAATGTAGACCAAACAAACAAACTTACAGCAGGATCTGTGTGATTAGTCACCAGTAGAATTCATAGATATTTTCATATCACTTTATGGTTGCAGATATCTCAAAACATCATTTCCATTCATCACAACTTTGAAATTACAGTAGACCCACTGCTAGATCTTAAATCAGTTGATTTTTAGTATCTTGAGTATTAACTTTCATGAATTAATACAGGCATATATATTACAATGTCATAAACACGTTTTTAATATTTTCAGTACTGTATTTCAATATAATTTTTCCTGAATCCTACACATTTTATTTTATGCACTTAAAAACATTATTCTGAGAAGGATCTACTGTTTTCACCAACAGAATTTTCTTTTGCATAAAAAGTCTTAAAAAACCCTCTATGTTACCCAAAGTAAAATTAATGAGAGCTGATACCGGGAGACAGGAGATTTGGATAAGGGATTATGGTAAAAGACAAACATTGCCTCCAGCCACTCCTAAGCAATTTCTGCTAAACTTTCTCCACCCTATAAACGGGACAAAGGAACAGCTAGGAACAAAGAAGTAGGTTATACTGGTGCTTCCCCACCCAAAACTATTGTTTATAATGGCCTCAAGCGAAGGCCATTAATGCGAGGGCTTGTTGCTGGAAGCCTAGAATTCTCAAACCTGAAGATTTTTTATGGTTAGGTTTTATCTCTCTGAGTGGAAGTAAAGAGATCAACAGCTCACTAAGTTTTCACTTAGTAAAAAAAGTTTTACTTGTATTTTTGTCTGTTTTACTTTTTAGTGAAGTATAATGTGCACACAGAAAAGTGTGTACAAGTGTACAGCTCGATAAATTTTCAGAAATGGAACACGCCTGTATAACCAGCACACGGTTAAGAAACAGCATTAACAGCACCCTGGAAGTTCCTCTTGTGCTCCCTTCAGCTCATACTCCCTTATTCTGACTCCTAACAGCGTAATTCAGTTTTCCTAATTTCTGTACTTTTTACATAAATGGAGTCACATAGTGTGTCCTCTTTCTTAAGTTTGGGAGACGAATCCATATTTTTGCATGTAGTTGTAGTTTGTTCAGTTCTATTGCTGTAAAAGCAGAGGTTCTCAAGGTGTGGTCTAGGGACTCCTGGGACCTTCTCAGGGTGTCTGCAGCTCTAAACTATTTTCATAATAATATTAAGATATTATTTGCCTTTTTTACTCTCATTCTCTCATGAGTGTACAGTGGAGTTTTCCAGAGGCTACAAGACAAGTGATGGTGCTTGCGTATTCCTGTTTTTAAAATTCTCTCAGTTTTAACTTCTAATATGGCAAATATTGACAGATTTTTTGTTGTGTGCCATCGAGTCAATTCAGATTCATAGCGACAGTTCAGATTCCAGGACAGAGTAGAACCACTCCATTGGGTTTTCTAGGCATTTATCTTTATGGAAGCAGACCACCAGGTCTTTTCGCCCATGGAGCAGCTGGTGGGTTTGAACTGATGACCTTTCAGTTAGCAGCTGAATGTTTAACCATTGACCTTATAAATAAAAGCTACTTGGGTTCTGCAATAATTTTTAAGAATGTAAAGAATTGCTGAGGCCATAAATCTTGGGATCCATTACTATAATGGTGTAAATATACCCACAATTTATTTTTCCACTACAGTGTTGATGAACATTTGGGTTGTTCCAGTTTTGGGCTATTATGAATACTGCTTCTGTGAACGTGTCTTTTGGTGAATATATGTACTTATTTCTCTTGGCTATACATATATATATATGTATATGTATATATATACACCTAGGAGTGGGATTGCTGGGACATAGAGTATATATTTAGCTTCTAGTAGATACCACCAGTTTGCCAAAGTGGCTATACCAATTTACATTCCTACCAACAATTTATAAGAGTTTTAGTTGCTCTACATTCTCACCAACGCTTTGTATTGTTTATCTTTACCATTTTAGCTGTTCTGTTGGTTACGTAGTGGTACTACATCATAGTTTTAATTTGCGTTTGCCTGATAACAAATGAAGTCAAGCAACTTTAAATATGCATATTGACCATTTGGATATACTCATGTATAAATGATCTGCTGGATTATTCTATTTTTCTATTGGGTTGTGCATGTTTTTCTTACCGATTTATAGTTCTTTTCCTTTTCAAATTTACTGGAATTTTTTTTTCTGCATCTGTTGAAACGATCATATGTTTTCTTTTTCTCATTTTTTCTATTAATGTAAATTATATTGATTGTAAAAATTTAAACCACCCGTGAAAATCTGGATTACCGGGTAATGATGCATATTCTTTTTATATATATCTGGCCTTGATTTGCTGATCCTTTAAAGGCTTTTTGCATCTCTTTCCATGAGAAAAATTAGTTTATAACTTTTCATTTTTGTAATGTCCTTTGGAATCGAGGTTATGTTGTTCTCTTTCAAATGAGTTATAAACTGTTTCTTTTTTTTCCTATTCTCAGGAAAATGTTGTGCAAGATTGCTATTATTCTTTCCATAAACATTTGGAAGAATTTACCCATTAAGTCATCCAGATTTAGGGTTTTGTTTACAGGAAATTATTAATTAACAGATTCAATGCTTTTAGTAGATGTCAAACTACTCAGATTTTCTACTTCATCTGTTTTAGTAAGTTGTAATTTTTGAGGATGTTATCTATTTTAACAAAATTATCAAATGTGCTGGTATAAAGGTGTTCATAATATCCTCTTTTTATCTTTTTGATCTTCATTAAATTGGTAGAGATATTTTCTTTTTCATTATTGATATTGATAATTTGTATTTTTTACCTTAATATACTTTTATTTTGAAATAATTTCAAGTCTACAGAAAAAGTTGCAATAATACAAAGAACTCTTACATCTTCTTCACTCAGATTTCTTAACTGTTATTTTTCCACATTTCCTCCTCTCTCAATCTTCATCTCTCTTTCCCACTGTATCTACACACACACACACACAAAGACACACACACACAAACATACATCAGCTTTTCTCTAAAATGATGCCCAATCTTTGTAAATACTTCAGTATGAAACCACTTAAAACAAAGACACATTCTCCCAGTCAGGAAATCAATATTGATACAGTACTGTCCAATCCACAGATACCATTCAAATTTTACTGACTATCCAAATAATGTCTTTTTATTCTTTAAGTTGCAGAAACTGATACACAAATATGTGTTGCATTTAGTCATCATGTCATATCTATCTCTTTCAATCTGCAACAGCTCCTCAATCTTTTCTTCTCCCTGTGTACTTGATAGTCTTAACAAGTTCACATTTTTCCATTCTATATGATAATGATCAAAATTAATCTATCCAATATTTCCACGGGACCAAGTCTGTGGAAGATCATAGAATTAATGTTGTGCTCTTGTAGTAGGCTGAAAAATGGCCACCCCAAAAATGCACATGTCCTAATCCCTGGAACCTGTGACTATGTCACCTTATATGGTGTGAAGTTAGACAACAGTTCACAACACCACTCTCACTTCTGACACCAATTTCAAATTTAAGGGTTTCCAAAACCACCCTTAGGTTTGATAATTCTCTAGAAGGACTCACAGAACTCACTGAAAGTTGTTATACTCATAGTTACAGTTTATCACAGTGAAAGGATACAGATTTAGTCAGCCAACGGGAGAAATGCCTGGGGCAGTCCAGGAAACTTCTAAGTGTGTTTTCCTCTCCCAGTGGAGTCATGGACAACACTGTTTATCCTGGTAATGACGTGTGATAATACATATGGAGTATAAACAACCAGGAAAGCAAACTCACCTGAACTTCCATGTCCAGAACTTTTATCAGGCTTCCAAAATGTAAGCATAGTTGACTGTCCACACAGTTGATCTGTCTTCTGCCCCTTCAGAGGTCCAGCTGTATGATGTGGACTCAAAGTTCCCACCTTAAATCACATTGTTAGACTACCTAGTATGACCCAAGACCCCCAGGCAAGCAAAAAAAAAAAAAAAAAACAACTTTCAGGTATGACATTCTAAGGGCCTAGAGATTACCATCTAGAAGCAGAGGGCAAACATCAGACCCTTCTTTGGGCAAGGTTAAATCCTTCACTACACACACAGCAAAGGGAACTTTGCTGATGCAATTAAGTTGAGGATCTCGATAGGGGAAGATTATCCTGGATTATCTGTGTAGGCCCAATGTAATCACAAGGGTGCTTATAAGGGAGGTAGGAGGATCAGAGTTAGTAGTAAGACATGTGACCACAGAAACAAGAGATTGGATGGATGTGAGGAAGGGGCACAAGCAAAGGAATGCAGGCAGCCTCTGTTATGTTGCTGTTGTTAGGTGCCGTCGAGTCTGTTCCAAGTCATAGCAACCCTACATATAACAGAATGAAACACTGCCCAGTACTGTACCATTCTCACAATTGTTTCTATGTCTGAGCCCGTTCTTGCAGCCACTGTGTCAATCCATTTCATTGAGGGTCTTCTTCTTTTTTGCTGAACCTCTACTTTACCAAGCATGATGTCCTTCTCCAGGGACTGTTCCTTCCTGATAACATGCCCAAAGTAAGTGAGATGCAGTCTCACCATCCTCACTTCTAAGGAGCATTCTGGTTGTACTTTTTCCAAGAAAGATTTGTTCATTATTTTGGCAGTCCAGGGTATATTCAATATTCTTTGCCTACACCATAATTCAAAGGGATCAATTCTACTCAGTCTTTCTTATGTATTGTCCAGCTTTTGCATGCATATGAGACAATTGAAAATACCAAGGCTTGGGTCAGGCGCACCTTAGTCCTTAAAGTGACATCTTTGCTTTTTAACATTTTGAAGAGGTCAACCTCATTATCTATAGCCCAAGTTTCAGTCAATCCCCCAAATAAACTGTTAGGGCCACTTCCAACTGCAATCCAGAATTTTGTTAGTAGTGCTCGTATCAAAAAACTGGGCCCAATCAAAGATTATAGTCCATCTTCCTTGGGCCTCTTATAGTCTATCCCACACATATTACGTAGTTTATAAGTAAATTTATAAATTAGCAAAATCTTGCAATTATTGTGGTGCATAATCTATTTTTTCTTCAGTCAGACTTTATACTTGCTCCCCTGAAGCACGTATAGATCAAACTCTAGTTGCATATCTAGCAGCAACAAGGGATTGTTGGGCTGGGTCTTGAGGAGGATGGGCATCCAGATAAGATTATTACAGGATCTTCAAGCAAGGAAAGATTAGATTCCTCAGACACAAGAAGGAGGGCTGCTTCCACTGCCAAGAGAGGCCCGCAGTGATACAGGGTTTCAAGATTCTCATTTTTATCTAAGTTCACCCAGATTTATCCTCATTGGTCCCACTCTTTCCCAATAAGTACTCAAAGTTTCATATGAGAAATTTAAGGAGGCTGTGATACTTGTACAATCCACACAATCAAATTTTGTGTTTGATTTTTGGTACTATTGACCTTATGGCTACAAAATCAGAGATGCTTTAAGATTCTCCTACCATGACGTGAGCTGAGTGCTTAAAGAACTGAGTTTGTCATTTTCTTTCTGTAAGTACTAGAATGCACTAAAGAAAAAAAAAAATCTATTACATGCCACATAACCCTTGTAGGAGTAATTACTGCCATAGGTCAAGTAGAAGCGACACTTAGCAGCTGGGGTGCTTGCTTCAGTAGACATTGTAATCCAAACAATCACAGGAAATAATTTGATAGCAATACCACCAGTGAAAGCTAGTTGCTGTTGAGTCAATTCCAACTCATGGTGACCCTGTGTTTGCAGAGTAGAGCAGTGTTCCAGTTTTCACTGGCTGATTTTTCAGAAGTAGATCACCAGCCTTTCTCCTGAGGCACCTCTGAGTGGGTTTGAACCTTGAATCTTTCAGTTAGTAGCTGTGCACTTAACCACCTGCACCATCCAGGAACTCCTGATACCACACGGGAAAAAAAAAAAAAAAAAAAACCATTGCCATCGAGTTGATTCCCACTCATAGGGACCCTATAGGACAGAGTAGAGCTGCCCCATAGGGTTTTCAAGGAGCAGCTGGTGGATTCGAACTGCTGTTCTTTGGGTTAACAGCCGAGTTCTTAAACACTATGCCACTACAGTATTTCATAAATTACTAGAATCCCATTTCCCATTCCCAGAAGCTCAGCACTGAGTTTAAACCCAAGGATATGACCAAACCAATCTCAAAATTCCTTCTTTGAGGGATAGTTTCTTGGGACAATCTTGGTTCCAATTTCTGACTCAATCAGAGTCCAGTAAGGAAGTAAAAATCACAAGTGATTTCAAAATAAAGAATTTAATAAGAACTGTAAATTAGGTATTATAATAGTTTGCTAGGTACACTGAATAGGCAAAAAGGGAACACAAAATTATCACAGAGATAGAAATTTCCGGAAGCAGCTATCAACCACCTCTAGGGTTGGGGAAACAAAGGGATGAGGTTGGAATTTTTTAATTTAAAGTCTGGATGAGCAGCCCCAAGGAGCTGTAACTCACCTCTGAGGAGGAGGGAGTGCTGCTCAACTGGTGCCAGCGCCTCTGGGCTCTAAGAAGGGTCCCCGGGGGACTGAAACCAAGACCTCTGAGGAGGGAGCATGTGTCATGAATCTATTGTGGCTTCTGAGACGCACCTCCATCCTGCTAAATATGCTCAATACATTGGCCACAGAATGTTCCTTGACTTGATTCTGCCAGTGAAACAAATGCCAATCATGTGTACCAAGAACAGCTAAGCTGCAGAATTACTATCATAATCAACAAGAGAAAAATGATTACAAATGGGGCTGAGTTTTATGTGATGTGTAAGTCTTTGGAGATGATTGCTGTCACACCTAGCTGAAAATAAGAGTTCAGGTAATTACAGTTTTATTGTTATCTGTGTTTAACTCTCCTTTAATATAGAGATGAGAGAAAGCTGAATAAAATGCTTGCTTGCTCCATAACTGCCCGGCAAGGCCCACGTTGTTTTATAGTCCTCAGCCATTTCAGTCCTAAAAATTTATCATTATAAACTTGGGCATTTATTTAAGCAATGAGAGGAGCCCTGGTGGTACAGTGGTTAAGAGCGGAGGCTGCTAACAAAAAGGTCAGTGGTTCAAATCTACCATCTGCTCCTTGTAAACCCTATAGTGCAGTTCTACTCTGTCCTATAGGGTCGCTATGAGTTGGCATCGACTCAACGGCAATGGGTTTGGTTTTACAGGTTTTAGTGGTAAGAGAGCAGGAGTGACAATCCTAAGTGATAACCAGAATAAACCTCCACTCACTACCTCCACTGTGAGCAGTCTGGCTCAAGCCACCAGCATCTGTCACTTGTATTAACTGTTTCAGCCTCCCGAATGTTCTCCATTCCTCCACACGTGTCCATTTCATTCTGTTGTTAACACAGCCACCACAGTGATCACGTCACGTTAAAAGCGGATTTAGAGTATGTCACTTATCTGCTCGAAACATCCAAATGGCTTCCCACCTTACTGAATAAAAGCCAAAGTCAGGGTAATAGCCTTCAAGGCCTCACAAGATTGATATATACTCCCTCCATTCCCAGGTGCAATGACTGCTACCTCTCCCACCTCACCTCAACTCTTGTCCCCCACTCACTCTGCCCTAGCAACACTGACCTCCTTACTGGACTTCCCCAAAGCCAGGCATGCTCACATCTCAGGGCTCTTGCCCTCGCAGTCCCCTCTGCCTGGAATGCTCTCTCCAGATACCTGTGTGACTTTCTCCCTCACCTCCTTCAGGTTTTTACTTTTACTCCTTCAGGTTATTTTTACTTGCTGAAAGTCCTTCCCTGGTGATTCTAATTAAAATTACACCACACACATAGACATACTCTCCTTACCTCCTTCCTGATTTATTGTCTGGTTCCTCCTACAACCTCGAGTTCCATAAGGTTATGGATTTTTATCTCTTTTGCTCATTGTCAAATTTCTAGCATCTTCCAGATGTCTGGCTCATAGCAGATTCTTAACAAATATGTACCAAATAAATAATTAACAAATGAATGATATATAGTAAACCTGGGTACATAGTCATTGGCTGATTGGAAGTAAGTCTCTCTTTCAATTCTTTGTGCCTTAATTAATTTCTCTTATAAAATAAAGGTCATAATACTGCCATCTAACTTGTTGCTATTTCACCATTGATAGTGAATTCATGTTCATAAAGGCATTTGACTTTTTGAATAAAAGGCATTGGGAGATGAGGTGTTCATATTTAGAGGTTGTCTTAGTTATCTAGTACTGCTATAAAAGAAATACCACAAGTGGATGGCTTTAACAAAGAGAAATTTATTTTCTCACAGTCTAGTAGGCTAGAAGTCCAAATTCAGGGCGTTAGCTGCAGGGGAAGGCTTTCTCTCTCTGTCAGCTCTGGAGGAAGGTCCTTCTCATCAATCTTCCCCTGGACTAGGAGCTTCTCTGTGCAGGAACCCTGGGTCCAAAGGATGCACTCTGTTCCTGGCACTGCTTTCTTGGTGGTATGAGTTCCTGGTATCTCTCTGTTCACTTCTCTCTTTTATATATCAAAAGAGATTGGCTTAAGACACAATCCAATCTTGTAGATCTCATCAACATAACTACCATCAATCCATCTCATTAACATCATGGTGACGGGATTTACAACACAGGAAAATAACATTAGATGAAAAAATGGTCTACAATCACACAGTACCGGGAATCATGGCTTGGCCAAATTGATACTCATATTTTTGTGGGACACAATTCAATCCATGACAGGTAAAACTGAAAACAGCTTTTGTATTGAAGTCAGAAGACTTGGGATCAAGACATGGATGAGACATCTTGGGTATCGCTTTGAACTTCATAGTAACATAACCATAAATGGCCTCTCAACTTCATAGGATTCCTGTTAACAGCGAAAGAGAACACGGAATAGAGTTGTTGTTATTGTTGTTAGGTGGTGTCAAGTCAGTTCTGATGTATAGCAACCCTATGTACAATAGAAGGAAACACTGCCCAGTCCTGCGCCATCCTCACAATCATTGTAAGACTTGAGCCCACAGTTGCAGCCACTGTGCCAATCTTTCTCATTGAGGGTCTTCTTTTTTGCTAAACCTCTAACAAGCATGATGTCCTTCTCCGGGGATTGATCCCTCCTGATAACATGTCCGAAGTACGTGAGATGTAGTCTCATCATTCTTGCTTCTAAGGAGCATTCTGGTTGTACTTCTTCCAAAACAGATTTGTTCATTCCTTCGGCAGTCCACAGTATATTCAATATTCTTTGTCAACACCATAATTCAAAGGCATCAATTCTTCTTTGGTCTTCCTTAGTCATTGTCTAGCTTTTGTATGCATACAAGGCTACTGAAAACACCATGGACTGGGTCAGGCGCACCTTAGTCTTCAAGGTGACATCTTGGCTTTTTAACACTTTAAAGAGAACTTTTGCAGCCGATTTGCCCAATGCAATGCGTCTTTTGATTTCTTGACTGCTGCTTCCATGGGTGTTGATAGTACATCCAAATAAAATGAAATCCTTGACAATTTCAATATTTTCTCCATTTATCATGATGTTGCTTATTGGTCCAGTTGTGACGATTTTTGTTTTCTTTACGTTGCAGTGTAATCCATACTGAAGGCTGTGGTCTTTGATCTTCAGCAGTAAGTGCTTCAAGTCCTCTTCACTTTCAGCAAGCAAGGTTGTGTCCTTTATATGAGGCAGGTTGTTAGTGAGTTTTCTTCCAATCCTGATGCCCTGTTCTCTTCATATAGCCCAGCTTCTTGGATTATTTGCTCAGCATACAGATTGAATAAGTATGGTGAAAGGATACAACCCTGACACACACCTTTCCTGACTTTAAACCATGCAGCATCCTCTTGTTCTGTTTAAACGACTGCCTCTTGATCTATGTACAGGTTCCTCATGAGCACAATTAAGTGTTCTGGAATTCCCATTCTTTGCAATGTTATCCATAATTTGTTACGATCCACACAGTCGAATGCCTTTGTACGGACAATAAAACGCAGGTGAACATCTGGTATTCTCTGCTTTCAGTCAGGATTCATCTGACATCAGCAATGATATCCCTTGTTCCACGTCCTCTTCTGAATTCTCCTTGGATTTCTGGCAGTTCCCTGTTGATATACTGCTGCAACCGCATTTGAATGATCTTCAGCAAAATTTTACTCGAGTGTGATATTAATGATATTGTTCGATAATTTCCACATTTGGTTGGACAGCCCTTCTTTGGAATAGACATAAATGTGGATCTCTTTCAGTCCGTTGACCAGGTAGCTGTCTTCCAAATTTCTTGGCATAGATGAGTGAGCACTTCTAGCACCGCATCCATTTGTTGGAACATCTCAATTGGTATTCCATCAATTCCTGGAGCCTTGTTTTTCACCAATGCCTTCAGTGCAGCTTGGACCTCTTCCTTCAGTACCATCGGTTTTCATCATATGTTACCTCCTGAAATGGTCGAATGTCAACCAATTCTTTTTGGTATAGTGACTCTGTGTATTCCTTCCATCTTCTATTGATGCTTCTTGCATCGTTTAATATTTTCCCCATAGAATCTTTCACTACTGCAACTCGAGGCTTGAATTTTTTTCTTCAGTTCTTTCAGCTTGAGAAATGCCAAACCTGTTCTTTTTTTTTTTTGGTTTTCTAACTCCAGGTCTTTGCACATGTCATTATAATACTTTACTTTGTCTTCTCAAGCTGCCCTTTGAAATCTTCTGTTCAGTTCTTTTGCTTCATCATTTCTTCCTTTCACTTCAGCTACTTCACATTCAAGAGCAAGTTTCAGAGTCTCTTCTGACATCCATTTTGATCTTTTCTTTCTTTCTCGTCTTTTTTAATGACCTCTTGCTTTCTTCATGTATGATGTCCTTCATATCATTCCACAACTCATCTGGTGTTTGGTCATTAGTGTTCAACATGTCAAATCTTTTCTAGAGTTGATCTCTAACTTCAGGTGAGATATACTCAAGGTCATACTTTGGCTCTTGTGGACTTGTTCTAATTTTCTTCAGCTTCAGCTTGAACTTGCATATGAGCAGCTGATGGTTTGTTCTGCAGTCAGCCCATGGCCTTGTTCTGGCTGAAGATAACGAGCTTTTCCATCGTCTCTTTCCACAGATGTATTCAGTTTGATTCCTGTGTATTCCATCTGGCAAGGTCCACGTGTACAGTCGCAGTTTATGTTGTTGAAGAAAGGTACTTGCAATGAAGAAGTCATTGGTCTTGCAAAAATTCTATCATGTGATGTCAGGCATCATTTCTATCACCAAAGCCATATTTTCCAACTACCAATACTTCTTGTTTCCAACTTTCCCATTCCAATCACCAGTAATTATCAATGCATCCTGATTGCATGTTCAGTCAATTTCAGACTGCAGAAGCTGGTAAAAGTCTTCAATTTCTTCATCTTTGACCTTAGTGGCTGGTTCGTAAATTTGAATAATGGTCGTATTAACTGGTCTTCCTTGTAGGTGTATGGATATTACCTTATCACTGACAACAATGCAGTTCAGGATAGATCTTGAAATGTTCTTTTTTACGATGAATGTGATACCATTCCTCTTCAGGTTGTCATTCCTGGCATAGTATGTATGTAACAAACATTAGTTTCCTTCATCTTTTCTTCTCTGTCAATCAGGAGAGAGAAAGAAAGAAAGGAAGGAAGAGAGGGAGGGTGGGAGGGAAGAGAGGAGAGAAGAGGGGAGGGGAGGGGAGAAAGTAAGTTGGTTATATATTTAATGTTAATAACTTCAACAGGAGCTATTATTTGTTTCTGAGTGGTTAGCTTAGAAGAGGTCAAGATCTGGGTGGATTTAGTTATACATTGACTAAATAGCCTACTCAGTTTTGTCATCCATGACTTCACCCCCACCCTGGCCATACATGTCTACCAATGAAGGCTGCAAATTAAGTCTCACAGTTCCAACCCATACTTTTCTTATTCTATGTTAAAAAGAAGTCTAAAGTTCAGGCTCTGCTGACAACTGGTTCAGTGACACTGTACTGCAACTGAATTACTTTTGCCATTAATTATCTGATCATTGACCTTCAGGAACTCATGGTATACTGAATTTATATGAAAAGAAGTTCACAATACATTGACTGGTTAGAATACGGTCCTTTTAAAAAGCTGTCTGGTTATTTCTAAAGTGGCTTCTGTATGCCACAGGACAGTAATAACAGGATCTGTTCATCAGGAGTCCTCTAAGAAATCCATAGAGGCTCACACGTTACAAGAAATTCAACCCCATTTATAATCATTTTTCTCATTATTGATTATAAGATGATAACTTCATTTTAAAAGGACTTTGTACAAGCGATTGTCATTTGTTTCACTGGCAAAATCAAGTCAAAAAACACTCTCTGGCCAATATATGAGCATATTCAGTGAGATAGAGGTGGGAGAGAGAGAAACCGCATGCAGCTCAGGAACTGTGATAGACAGCCAAGAGTATAAAGATAGGATCTAGCAAAATCTTCCCAACATTTTTTCTGTTTTTAATATTAAATTATCACAAGTAGTATTGAAGAAATGTACCTCATATGGGGCCCTGACAACCATAATAACCCTGTGCATTTGTGCAGTGTCTCACAATTGGTAAAATGTCCTTACACACATTTATGTAATTAGAGCTGCATGAAACCTGTGGAACAACCAGAGCAGTTTTATTATTATTCCCATTTTACAGGCAAGTAGACAGAGACATGGAGAGGTCAGTTGGCTTGCTGAAATTTGTGTACTGGTAAAAGACAGGGCCAGTGTTCATATTATGAGTGACTAGGAGGGAAGGACATTTGTAGGCAAAGTCCAGGAAAACCTTAGCTTTTGTGATCCACAGGTGTCATTTCTCGGGAAAAACAACTTTGCCTAGAGAATTTAACAATAGTAAACCAAAAAAATGCTCCAGGAATAAACACTGGGTTTATTTTTAATCCAAATGGGTGCACAAGACTTAAGTAAGCCTGAAGAAATGTGTTTTGTATGATGTGGAATGAGCTGAACTTATTTGGTATTGTTTTCTTTTGTCTATGCCCTCACCCTGGAGTCCCTTGGACCATTTATGTTTATTAGGGCTCTATTACTTGGTGCACTGGGAAGAAATGAATGGTAAAATCAAATAAAGACTAAATGGGAATTTTTTTCTCTTTAGGGTTAAAATTGGTGCTTGATTCAAAGCACTTTAAGAATACCAGGCCTCTCACCTTTCCTTGCTATTGTTAGATATGCAGAAATAGAATGTTTCCACAAACTATAATAGTTGCTATAACCTAACAGATGCAGTTTTCATATTTAAGGGTGAGATCAGAGAAGCTGATATACAGAGAAAAGAACATGAATATGAGGTCTGGATTCTAGATCCATCTTTCCTTCTAATTGTGTACCCTTGAGTGATCCATTTAATCTTACTAAGCCTCTATTTTTGTTTTGTTTTCCTGTAAAATGATGACAGAGGCTTGAACTAAATTCTCTCTTAGTTTGATTTCAGACCTAACACTATAAGTCTTTGATAGGTTATTTAGTGGAAAAACTGTGGGATGATGTTGATTAATTTGTCTAAACAAATTAGTAGGAGCAGTTCTCTGAATCATTCTTATGCCATGTGCAGACAAAAATGACCTAGATATCTCTTCATTCTGTATTCATACTCAGGGAAAGCTTCTTGTGCCTTCTGAAGAAAACAATGAATATCTGATGTATATCTGATATTGTCCTTACCAAAGTCTTACAGGTCAATATAAACTAGTTATAAGAGACCTAGTTTTATACTCGGTAAGTCTGGGTGCAATGGTGACTGTGTGTTGAAGTTTGCCATGTGTTATGAATTGAATTGTGTCCTTCCAAAAAATATGTATTGAAGTCCTGGTCCCTGTACCTATGGATGTGATTCTGTTGGGAAATAGGGGTTTTCTTTTGTTTTGTTTATGAAGTCATACTGGTAGAGGGTGAGTCCTAACCCTAATCACTTCCGAGTTATAAGAAGAGCAGAAGAGACAGACACACACAGAGGGGAAGACAGATGCCATGTGAGGACCCACATACAAACAAAGGAACACCGTAGAGTACAGCAGCCACCAGAAACTAGGAGAGAGGCACACAGAAGGAATTGACACAGCCAAGACACTGATTTGGACTTTTAGCCTTCAGAACTGTGAGAAGATAGATTTCTGTTCTTTAAACTCAACATTTGTAGTATTGTTTGTTACAGCAGCACTACAAATCATGTATTTAGTATAGGTTTCCTCTTGCCACAAAAGCAAGCAACAAGTAAGAGTGAACGTCATTAAATAGAAGACATACCCAGGCCCTGAATTCTGTCTCTTCAGTCTGCTGATATGCTGACTTTGACTTTTTTTTTGATTAACTAACCAATCAACACAATAGTATGCTACACACAATAAATATTATAAGAGCTGTAAGGAAGAAAACTTGATTGTGGACTGAAGTCATCAGAAAAGACTTCAGAGAAGAGAGAGAATTTGAACGGAACTTGGAGAACATGCGAAAATGCATAGATGGAGAAAATAAAAGCAATGTTCCAACATGAAGGACAGATTGAGCCAAGATGCAAAGAACAGAATGTTCCTGGGAGTACTGGAGCAGCCCAGATTAACTAGCATCAAAGATTAAGTGTGGATAGCCTTGGCAGATATTTCTGGAAAGATAAGTTAGGTTGATAATGTGGATGGCTAAAGAAAGAAATTTGAGCTTTACATTATGTAGTTCAGGAGGTTGCAGTCTGGTGGCTCATAAGTTGGAACTGACCTGCTGATATGTTTTGTTTGATCTACAATGTTTTAAAAAATTAAATTTGAAAGCATTAGGCTGGGCAGGTGTCCTCCTGCTTAACAGAGTTCCCATCACTTCCTGATTTTTAACATTTTATTTTGAAATAATTTAAAATTTATATGAGTTGCAAGAACAGTAGAAAGCACTC
>NW_004444081.1:2158777-2160839 GCF_000243295.1 Trichechus manatus latirostris
TTCTATAGAAGAATCCTGATCAAAAAGGGGAAAATGTAGAACAGAATTTAAAAGCCTCATGGACACTAGAATTTCTGGAGCCATGGAGGCTGGATGAACCCCTGAAACTATTGCTCTGAGATAATCTTTAAACCTTAAACCAAAAATATCCCCTGAAGTCTTCTTAAAACCAAACAATAGTCTTCTTAAAGCCAAATGGGTTTTAAAGGCATATAGCACCAGGGAATAAGGCAGGGAACAGATAGAGTTTCAGAGACAGTGGTTAAGCAAGCCCTCCCAGATATGATAACACGTGATCAGAGACCTGAACAAAGTAAACCAGGAAGATTTCTTGATAATGTTTCAGACAGAGAGAACATCAAGTGCAAAGACTGAATGAGAGTAGTCGGTGGGTTTGAGGAACAACAAGAAAGTCGCACTGCCTGAGGTGCTGTGAGCTAGGAGTAGGGAGGTAGGATATAAAATCAGAGAGGCAGCGAGAAAAAGGCAGTCATATGACTGAGCCCAGGTAAAACCAGCCGTTTCACAGAAATACGAAAAATAATAAATTGTTATTGTTTAAGTCACAAAATCTTGGAGTGCTTTTGTTACACAGCAATAGATACCTGAAGCAGACATTTCCTTTGTTATAAAAAATCTTCTCCCAAAGAAAGCTAGCTCAGATGGCCGCACAGGTGAATTCTATATTTATGGAAGAAATAGAATCATTGTAGACAGACACTAAGATAGAGGAGGAAGGAACTCTTCACTAGCTTTATGAAACTTAGCAACTGTGATACAAAATCCAAACAATTATATTCCAAGGGAAGAAAGTGTTAAACAATATCCCTTTTGAGTATAGGTGTAAATATCCTAAAGAAAATACTGAAAAATCGAATAAAGCAAAATATAAAAAGGATAATAAATCTGCACCAAGTGAGGTTTATCTCAGGAATGCAAGGCCAGCTTAACATTCAATAATCAACCAATGATTTGCCATCTTAATAAAATAAAGGGAAAAGTATGATCATCTCAATAGATGGATAAAAATATTTAAAGAGTCAATGCCCATTTGTGATTTAAATATTCTCAGAAAAATAGGAATAGAAAGAAACTTCCTCTGATGAAGAAACTAACTTTATAATTAATGTGTTAAAGACTGAATGCTAAGGGGTGCTTCCTGTGGTCCATCTTACAACAAACACCTGAAAAAAACAGTGAATCATATTGTATATGACAATCTAGGAGCCCTGAACATCAAAGGCAAAGTTGAAGAATCAGACCAAGTGGCGGGGGAAGGGAGAGACGGTTCAGAAAAAGCGAGGAGTTGCCAGACCTGACCAAGCGGGAGCCTGAGCTCTTCAGGCCGGATCAGCTCCTGTGTGTGGTGAGGCAAGCAGTGGTGCACGGGAGGCGTTTTCCACATTGAGAGGGGCCCAGCAGCAGAGTCTACTCGGCCATCCAGAACCAGTAAAAAGCAGCACTCAAGTGGCTAAAGATAAGTACTTGCTTCTGGCCAATGTGCGGATAAAAAAAAAAAAACACCCCATTTGGGAAAAACCTCTCTCCCATTTACCTCTCCCCTCCCTGCTCTGCACTGGGTCCCTGGCCAACTTCAGCGATTGCTGAGTCCCCTGGGCCGGAAGTAGGACCCGCCAGGCTCCCTGAGCCATTCTCTTGGCCTTGGAAAGGGAACAAATTAACAAACAGGGAAAAAATAAGCTGCCAGCTCCACTAAGCCAGGAACTCAGGGTTGGCACAGCTCCTTTGCCTAGGCACAGGCATAAGGAGTCCACAGACTTTGAATGCTTTTCACCCCCGCATAGACTTGTGTGGGCCCATTTCAATAGCATAGGCCCTCATTACAGCAGTACAACAGGGTATATACCTGAAGTCTAACTTCAACTGTTTCAGTTGTGAAGCCGAAGGTTTGTGACATTTGACACTGCTCTGGCCATTAAGCAGTTTCCTCACCTGTCCACATCAAGGGCCTGAGGACTGGTCGCTCCACCCATGCCACCTAGCCACCTGCAACAAGGGTCCAAGAATAAGTGGTGCCCCCCAGTCCTTACAGCCAACAGCA
>NW_004444081.1:2161925-2162797 GCF_000243295.1 Trichechus manatus latirostris
AACTTGCCAAAACCAAAGATAAAGAGAGAATTTTAAGAGTGGCTAGGGATAAACAAAAAGTCATCTACAAAGGAGAGTCAATAAGAATAAGCTCAGATTACTCAGCAGAAACCATGCAGGCATGAAGGCAATTGGACAACATATATAAAGGCTTCAAGGAGAAAAATTGCAAGCCATAATTATATATCCAGCAAAACCATCTCTCAAATAAGATGGCGAAATTAAAGCATTTAAAGATAAACAAAAGTTTAGGGAGTTTGCAGAAACCAAACCAAAATTACAAGAAATACCAAAGGGAGTCCTCTGGTTAGAAAATCAATAGCATCAAATAACAACCGAAGACTAGAACACAACACAGAGCAACCACATATCAACTCAGATAGTGAAGTTGCAAAAATAAATCAAAGCTAAAACACTGAAAATAGGAAAACAGATATGTCAATATGTAAAAGATGACAACATTAAAACAAGAAAGAGGGACTTAAAAATGTAGAAATAGATTTTTCATACAGAGAGGAAGTCAAGGCAATATAAAGAAATTAAAGACAGGTTTAAACTTAGAAAAATAGGGGTAAATAGTAAGGTCACCACAAAGGAAACTAACAATCCTGCACATCAAAATAAAAAACAAGAAAAATACAAAGACTTAGCAAATACAAAATCAACAAAAATGAAAAAGATGAAAGGAAACTACATAAAGAAAAACGACTCAGCACAGAAAATTAAATAAAACAAAGAAACGGTCAGCAACATACAAAAAAAGACATGAAAATGACAGCATTAAACTCATACCTATCAATAATTATGCTGTATGTAAATGGACTGAATACATCAATAAAGAGACAGAGAGTGACAGAATGGATAAAAAAAAA
>NW_004444081.1:2169170-2170708 GCF_000243295.1 Trichechus manatus latirostris
GGAAATATATTATCATCTGGCCTGAACATTGTCAGGAGACTCTTTCCCATTCCTCTAAAATCGTTTCCTATATGGTTTCATCTTATCTCTTCTCAAGGGCCTTCCTTGTCTGCAGCAACTAGAATTAAAATACTTTCTTGTGTTAAATTTGTTCTTCCACCCCATGTTTCAAGCTATACTTCCTCTGGTTTACTGTATCCTTTCAGAAAGGTATGTGTCACACATACACGACCCAAGGCCATGTCTTCACTCATTCTCTGAATTCCAAATCAGCTATGTAGATTAAATTAGATTATTAAATTGCTGATCCAGTTCATTTGCCAAATTAAAATGACTAAAATGATCAGGGTGATCAGGCTTTGGTATGGCCATTTTATTTTTATATGTGAAGTTTAATGTGGACAACAGTGCCACAAACAGACATTAATGTATAAAAACAAGCTAAAAATATTTAGAGTAGAAAAGGAACCAACATTTTCAATTGAGATGGAGGGTTGGTCAGTGGCAATAACTGATAGAGAACTTTGGTTAACCTCTCCAGGGCACGATGTCATTGTTATGAAAATGAATGTCTTCATAAATACAGTATTTGTATTAAGTACTCTATGCTCAAGATTAAACTAGATGAATTGTCCATAGAATATTAAACTCAAGTACTTCAGGCTACTTCTTTAGGTTTCACAGCTAGCTTGGGATCAAGAAAATGAGGTCATTGACTTGCACTTCTGCATTATGCAGAGAGATCCTTCTTGAAAAATAATAACATGCCCTTAAAAATGTTTTGATTCCTGCTTTATAGATGAGTTCTATAAAAGTTTTGACCTAAACATCTGAGTTTGTGGCTCCATGAATACAGACAATGGATCAAACATGGCATATTATTTAAATATATCAGAAAAATATTTACATTTTTTCACTTCATGGGATAAGTACATTCTATTCACTGTTGGAATGAAAGTAGTTATAGAAATAAATATCATTAGTGAATATTTGACTCAATTGAATCAACATTTTATAAGCACATTATGTGTCAAGCATTATGCAAGACACTGTGGATACAAAAATGAACTAGATGTTATTTCTGTTCTTGAAAGGAAAACAGATGGGAGGGAGTAGTGAGATAAGACAGATATATACACAAATGAGCATGATACTGTACATGATAGTGTACAATCAGAAGATGGGAAGGAAGATTCTGTCTTATATGCATTCATTTGAGCCTGAAGAGATGTTTAAGTCTTAGGACAGGTAGGGTACTTCAGGAAGAAGTATCATGAAAAAGTGCAAAAGCAGGACACTGCATATATATTGGTGGATGGTGGTAGCCTAGTATGAGCCTAGTATTAGAGTTGGAAGGAAAGTATAATGAGATGCAAGACTGGAAAATTCATCAGGGGAAATTTTGATGAAAAGCTGAGGAGTTTGGCCTTTATTCCATTCTCCACAGAAAGCCACTAAAGTTTTCTGAGGGATTTACTGACATGGTCAGGAGCCTTGGTGGTGCAATGTTTAAGCACTCAGCTGCTAACTGAAAGGTC
>NW_004444081.1:2171804-2186408 GCF_000243295.1 Trichechus manatus latirostris
CACTTTAACAACAGGCAGAGATTATGATTTATAACACATAGGAAAATCACAAAATGGAAGACAACCACACAATACTGGGAATCATGGCCTAACCAAGTTGACACATATTTTGGGGGAACACGATTCAATCCATGACACACTTGTTTAGACTAGTTGACTACCCGAGACTATCGCTCTGAGATACTCTTCAAACCTTGAAAAGAAACTAATCCTTGAGGTCACCTTGTAGCTAAGTAACAAACTGGCTCAAAAAATAATGAATGTCACCCTTAAGTACTGTGCTTTTTTTGAAAATTACCTATATGAGACTAGATGGTCCACAATTACTTTACAACAAAGATGAGGATGTAAGAGGGCAGGGAAACTAGATTAATGGAAACAGAACAACAGAACAGAAATAATGAGGAGGCGAGGCCAAGATGGTGAAGTAGTGAGATGCTTCCTGTGGTCCCTCTTACAACAAAGACCCAAAAAAAACAAGTGAATCAATTATATGTGACAATCTAGGAGCCCTGAGCATCAAAGGCAAAATTGAAGAATCAGACTGAGTGGCAGGGGGAGGGAGAGATGGTTCAGAAGCAGCGAGGAGTTGCCAGACCTGACCTGGTGGGAGCCAGCCCCATTCAGACTGGATCGGCTTGCACACACAGTGAGGCAAGCAGTGGCACTCAGGAGGCGTTTTCCACATCAGGAGAGACCCAGAGGCAGAGAGTCTACTCGGGCCTCCAGAACCAGCGAGAAGCAGCGCTTGATTGGCAAAAGATAAGTGCTTGCATCTGGCCTACCGCGTGGATCAAAAAACACCCTCTTTGGGAAAAACCTCTCTCCCATTTGCCTCTTCCCTCCCTGCTCTGCCGGGTCCCAGGCTGGCTTCAGCGATTGCTAAGTCCCATGGGCTGGAAGTAGGACCCGTCACATGTCCTGAGCCATTCTCCCAGTCTTGGAGAGGGAACAAATTAACAAACACGGAAAAAAATAATCTGCCAGGAACTCAGGATAGGCACGGCTCTTTTGCCTAGGCACAGGCATAAGGGGTCCACAGACTTTGAATGCCTTTCACCCCTGCATAGACCTGTGTCGGCCCATTTCAGCAGTGTAGGCCCTCATTACCACAGTACAACAGGGTATATACCTGAAGTCTAACTTCAACTGTTTCAGCTATATGGTGAAGTGGCAGGTTCATGACATTCAGGCGGCTAACAGACACATGAGGAAATGCTCACAATCATTAGCCATTAGACAAATGCAAATCAAAACTACAATGAGATACTATCTCATCCCAACAAGGCTAGCATTAATCCAAAAAACACAAAATAATAAGTGCTGGAGAGGTTGTGGAGAGACTGGAACAGGTATACACTGTTGGTGGGAATGTAAAATGGTACAACAACTTTGGAAATCGATTTGGCACTTCCTCAAAAAGCTAGAAACAGAAGTACCATACGATCCAGCAATCCCACTCATTGGAATATATCGTAGAGAAATAAGAGCCATCACATGAATAGATATATGCACACCCCTGTTCACTGCAGCACTGTTCATGATAGCAAAAAGATGGAAACAACCTAGGTGCCCATCAACGGACGAATGGATTTACAAATTATGGTATACTCACACAATGGCATACTACACAGCAATAAAGAACAATGATGAAGCCGTGAAACATAAGATGGAGGAATCTGGAAGGCATTATGCTGAGTGAATTTTGTCAGTCCCAAAAGGACAAATACTACATCAGATATTCTTTGATGGTTATGATGGTGGGGAGGGAGGGAGAGGGGTATTCACTAGGTACATAGTAGACAAGAAGTATCTTAGGTGAAGGGAAGGACAGCACACACTACAGGGTAAGTCAGCACAACAGGACTAAACCAAAGCTAAGAAGTTTCCTGAATACAATCAAACACTTCAAGGGACAGAGTAGCAGGGGCAGGGGTCTGGGGACCATGCTTTCAGGGGACATCTAGGTCAATTGGCATAACAAAGTTTTTTAAGAAAACGTTCTGCATCCCACTTTGATGAGTGGCATCTGGGGTCTTAAAAGCTGGCGAGCAGCCATCTAAGATGCCTCAATTGCTCCCAACCCACCTGCAGCAAAGGAGAAAGAAGAACACCAAGGACACAAGGAAACTATTAACCCAAGAGACAGAAATGGCTACATGAACTAGAGACTTCATCAGCCTGAGACCGGAAGAACTAGATGGTGCCCGGCTACCACAATGACTGCCTTGACGGGGAACACGACAGAGAGTCTCTGTCAGAGCAGGAGAAAAGTGGGGTGCAGAACTAAAATTCTAGCAAAAATACCAGACTTAATGTTTTGACTGAGACTGAAGGGACTTAGGAAGACATGGACCCCAGACTCTCTGTTGGCCCAAAACTAAAACCATTCCCGAGGCCAACTCTTCAGACAAAGAGTAGACTGGACTATGGGACATAAAATGATACTCGTGAAGATTGTGCTTCTTAGCTCAAGTAGATACATGAGACTAAATGCGGTGCTGCTGTCCAGAGGCAAGATGAGAAGTCAGAGAGGGTCAGGAGCTGGTTGAATGGACACTGGAAATCAGGGGTGGAAAGGAGGCGTGTGCTGTCACAGCATAGGGAGAGCAACTCGGGTCACATAACTATGTATGTATAGATTTTTGTATGAGAGACTAACTTGAATTGTAAACTTTCACTTAAAGCACAATTAAAAAAAAGAAAAGAAATAATGAGAATGTTCACACATTGTGAAGAATGTAACCAATGTCACTGAACAACTTGTGCAGAAATTGTTGAGTGGAACCTAAACTGCTATGTAAACCTTCACTGAAAAACAATAAAATATTCTTTAAAAAAAAAAAAAAAGCCTTGAAGGAAAAAAAAAGTCACCTCTGTCAAGTGAGGAGAGACTAAAGGCAGTCTCTGTGGTCAGCAGCAGATCACAATGAGTAGTGATAGTTCTACTATGTGTTACAAAATAGTCTATTCCCAAAAGAGCAGAGATACATTTGTATGGGTGTCTGTATCCATAAAAACCAAACCAAACCCAATGTCAAGTTGTTTGCGACTCATAGTGACCCTACAGGACAGAGTAGAACTGCCCCATAGGGGCTTTCAAGGAGTGGCTGGTGGATTCAAACTGCTGACCTTTTGGTTAGCAGCTGAGCTGTTAACCACTGTGCCACCAGGGCTCTTCTTTATCCATAGGAAGAGGCAAATACACACAGACACATACACAAACACACACATTGGTTTGGTAGAGTATTGTGGTCGTTAAAGACATGGGCTTTAGAGTCAGACAAAAGTGAGTGGGCTTGGAGCCTGGCTCTTTCACTAGCTGTATGACTTTGCATAAGATATTTAAACTCTTTAATAGAAAATAGAGTTTAAAACACTTTACAGGTTTGTTGGGAATTAAATATAGTAACATATGTGAAGGATTTAATGTAGTGCTGGTCCATTATAAGTACATAATAGCTCAAAGCTAACATTACTACTCTACCTCCTGTCTGTCAGTTTGTCATACTATGATGACTTGGATGTTGCTATGCTGCTAGAAGCTATGCCACTAGAATTTCAAATACCAGCAGGGTCACCCGTGATGGACAGGTCTCAGCAGAGCTTCCAGACTAAGAAAGACCAGGAGGAAAGGCCTGGTGAAAATTAGCCAATGAAAACCCTACAGATCACAACAGAATATTGTCCAATATAGTGCTGGAAGATGAGTCCCCCTAAGTTGGAAAGCACTCAAAATACACAGTGTTTACCAACAACAAATGGTCGTGAAGATGGTGCTGGACCAGGCAACATTTTGTTCTGTTGTACATGGGGCCGCCATGAGTCAGAGCCAACTTGATGGCAACTAACATAATAACTCTATTACTATTATTGCTAATTTTACTATTGTTACCAATTTGATACCCATCCCAAGTCAATGAATAATTTTGTAATAGCATTTAGCAGAAGCAGCCTGAGCTATACAGAGTCAGGAGGATGAACCCCATGCTCTCCACAGCCATGGCTTTGCAGTGCTAGCAAAACAAGATCCCGACACAGAACACAGAATCCTCCAAAGTCTGTTCCAAGTTTCTTTCCCAGAAATTACTTCAATGAGAAAACAATTTCCATCTCTCTTACAGCTTCATTCTGTATTTACTAATTCATTATGCTACTCTTCCTTGGGAATGCTCTTCAAAGTATTTTAACACAGCAAAATTTATCAAACATATTGTCCCCAACTGCTTTAAAGTTTATCCTATACCAGCTTCTATGATTCGTAGAGAAAATAAGCTACCAGGACTGTGAGTGATTTTTTTAATGTTTGGCAGAATTAAGAAAGCAACATTAGCAGAAACAAGCACATTTACAACAAATGAGAAATAAAGCAAATTAAATAACTCAGAAAAGCAAAATAGGTTAATTTGTCCTCATCTCTGGTTCTTGACTCACTGGGTAGTTGGTGCAAAACAAAGAGTAAACAACAAAACATATTCACCAAAAACAGTAATCCGTGACAGCAAGATTGAAGACTTTCTCTACAATGAATCCTAGAACTCAGCATAACACAAAATCATCCAGAAGGTTTAATTAAACAGAGGGGCCCATTATAACAGCTCACTGACAATGAGTTCTATGATATGGACATCAAAGAGAGCATTGTCCTGGGCTCCATTGTCCTTTTGAAAGACCTGGTTCCATAATAGGTATCTAGAGCTATGTCTACCAATTAAGTCCCTCTTTTCATGCTCCTTAAGTGATAATAGATCTTGGAATCACTTCCTTCTCTGCAAATCCCATACTTTTCTAGGTAAATAGTGGTGAAAGGACACTGGAGAGAGATGATCAGAGAAAAGTAATGTTAGATAACATTATTAATGTCCTCTGCTGAGTAGGTTGCCTCAAGACAACAACAATGACACAGTTTGTATCCACTGAAAATCTTGAAATATATCAGAATTTTCATAGCTTTAAAACTCTTCCAATTTTTTTTCTTGGGGAGTAATCTATGATCTTGCTCTTTTTCTCTTACATCTACCTTTCAAGACTTATCCTCTCCTATAGACCCTCATGCAACATGAACTATATTTACCCACCTACCCTGGAGTCCCAAACATACCCTATATCTTTGTTCAAGCACCCTTATCCAGAATTCTCTTTTTCCTCATGATAACTTGTAGAAATTAATTTATTTCAAAGTTTCACAAAACTTCCATCTCCTCCAAGAAGCCTTCCCAGATCCCCCTTTTCCTTTTTAAATACTGCTATAGGACTTTGCTCCTAATGTTTCAGCAACTACCACACTTTGCTTTTTATTAGAATACTTTTCATAAATATATGACTCCCTGAGCATATTGGACAATCCTAGAGATCAAAAACTAAGACATTTGTATTGTTGCACATTCTGAAATGTTTGGCATAATGTTTATTGCATCATAGCAGAGACTGCAGAAGTAAATCCTAGACGTACCACTTATTATCTGTGTGAAATTAGGTATATTATTCCACCTGTTGGAGTTTCTGATTCTTCATCTGTAAAGTGGTTATAATAATTTCAAAGGGTGGTTGTGAGGATTAACTACAAAAATGTATGTTAGGCATCAAATGTATATAGAGCACTTAAAATGGCATTTGGCCAGAAGTGTGTGCCCACAGGTGGTAGCTTAAACAAATGTTGAGTTCTGTAGAGTTGAGGTATAACAATTAGCTTTTGTTTGCTGACAGTGAAGAGGATTTGAAGCACTTCCTGATGAAGATCAAAGATTACAGCCTTCAGTATAGATTGCACCACAACATAAAGAAAACAAAAATCCTCACAACTGGACCAATAAGCAACATCATGATAAATGGAGAAAAGATTGAAGTTGTCAAGGATTTCATTTTACTTGGATCCACAATCAACGCCCATGGAAGCAGCAGTCAAGAAATCAAACGACATATTGCATTGGGCAAATCTGCTACAAAAAACCTCCTCAAAGTGTTAAAAAGCAAAGACGTCACTTTGAGGACTAAGGTGAGTCTGACCCAAGTCATAGTATTTTCAATCGCTTCATATGCATGTGAAAGCTGGGCAATGAAAAAAGAAGACTGAAGAAGAATTGATGCTTTTGAATTATGGTGTTGGTGAAGAATATTGAATATACCATGCACTTCCAGAAGAACAAACAAATCTGTCTTGGAAGAGGTACAATGCTCCTTAGAAGCAAGGATGGCGAGACTTCATCTCACATACTTTGGACATGTTATCACGAGGAACCAGTCCCTGGATAAGGACATCATGCTTGGTAAAGTAGAGGGCCAGTGAAAAAGAAGACCCTCAAGGAGATGGATTGACACAGTGGCTGCAACAACGGGCTCAAGCATATCAACTATTGTGAGGCTGGTGCAGGAGCCGGCAGTGTTTCCTTCTGTTATATACAGGGTCACTATGAGTCAGAACCAACTCCATGACACCTAACAAAAACAATTAGCTTTTCCAGATAAATAATTCAGGTTATGCCCTGAAGTTGGTATTGAATTAAAACCAAAATAACTGTTTGTAAGACTGAGTACCTCAGGACTTAATGGCAACTTTAATCTGCAGGAAAAACAGCTCTTCTTAAAGTGATAGATCGTTACCACACCCAAATTGTCTCTGCGAGCAAATGATCCTAAGATGAGTCTAGTATTACCTGCTGATTCCTCAGGGAATTCATGCAACAATAAACTTTCCAAACGTTGCAATGTCTTTCCAAGATCGATTAAATAATCACCTAAGTAATTTTAAGAAAATGTTTGATGGGACAATGTGAGTTTTGGGGCAAGTGAATTGGTGAGCTTTCAAGGCTCTTCCTAGCCTTGGGATATGGTGCCATTATTAGGTCATGTCTTTCTAACCATATTATCTGTCACATGGGTGACCTTCTGTTTCAACTTAATATATAATCAGTAACTATTAAGATTGACTATAAGGCAAACAAGGTCCCCAGGTGGCACGAATTATTTGCCCTTGCCTGCTAACCTACAAGATTGGTGGTTTGAACGCATGCAATGGTACTGTGGAATATAGGCCTGGTAATCTGTTTCTGTTAAGATTACAGCCAAGAAAATCCTATGGAACAGTTCTACTCAGTAACACATGGGGTCATTATGAGTCGGAATCAACCTGACAGCAAGGAACAATAACAATATGGTGAACAAACCCAATTAAATTGCATTTAACTCTACCAAAACTTTTTAAAATGATCTATATGCCTCTTTAATTATGGAAATTATACTGCAATTGGATTATATAGAGGTAGATTTATATGTGTGTGTGTGTTTGTGTGTGTGTGTGTGTGTGTGTGTGTTGTCATTGAGCCAGTTCTGACTCATGGTGACCTCATGTGTGTCAGAGCAGAACTGTTGCTCCATAGGGTTTTCAATGACTGAGTTTTTGGAATTAGATCACCAGGCCTTTCTTCTGAGGCATCTCTGGCTAGACTCGAACCTCCAATCTTTTGGTTAGCAGCCAAGTACATTATCCATTTGTACTACCTAGGGCCTTCAATATATAAATATATAACCTTCTTGATACAGCCTTTCTGACTCTCCTCTCCTAGAAAAAATGGCACTCCCTCCTGTGTGATGCCATTATATCTTGTACAAGGTTTTTTTAATAACACCACCAATACTTTATCATTCCTGGGGGTGGGCAGGGACTAATGTTTATTCATCTAATTCATTTATAATTTTATGAAAACAAAGAATCTGAGAATGAAAAGAGATATTAGACACAATGGATTTGTCCCAACAAGCACTCATAGACATGTGGGTAGGACAATTCTGGTCCTTAGCTTTCCTGATCTCACTTTCTTCTCACTCCTATTATCTCTCTCAGTACAGACAGTGACAGTGTTAGTGAGAGCAGAGATAAACCACCTTCTTTATTAGATCTGGATGAGGCCAACAGGCCCCTGGAACATGCAGAGTCAGATCTGCCTCGGCTTTAATATGGTTAGAGAGACGACTGGACTTGTCTATTTTTTAATGGACTGTATACCAGGGCTAGGGATCAAAGATTCCTGTTGTTTATCTTCACTCTTTAGCTGTAATGACTTCTGACACTCCATCAGGGCGTCCTGAAGGCCCAGATGGAGTTTGGATTGCCGTTGGATATGAAATGACAGAAACCTCACCAGGCCCTATAAATGTCCTCTTATGAACCTGAGGGTGATGGGGAATAGCATTACCCTTGTTTAAAATGAGCTATTTTTAATCCTCACTTTACAGATAAGGAACCTGAGGCTCAGAGAAACTGATTTCCTTGTCCTGGATACTGATAAAGCAGGGAAGCAGAGTTTCCTTAAAATGTTAGGAATAAGCATTTCCCTGAAGAAATATAGCTCAGTGAACACAAATCTTTTATTTCCATTCCCCACTGATGCTTCTCTTGGAATCTTGGGTGCTTAATCACCCCTCCTCTCTTTAGGATGATAACAGGTTGAGAATGGTGAGGAAGAAGCTGGAGAATGGACCATGTCCACCAACCAGGGAAGCATCTGTCTGGCGACTACTTTATGATGAGAGGCAGAGCTGAGGATGCCCTGTCCCTTTCTTAAAAAGCAAGGGGCAGAAAGTACAAGAGACACTCCTGGCTTCAAGTCTGATGTGTAAAGAGCTTGGAAGTCGTTACTTCTGTCTTCACAAAAATAAAAAAGCTGAATAAATGGAAAATTAGCAGCTCTTCTAAGCAGGGACAGATTACCCAGCATACAAGGTACACACTGGCTTACTTGTGCTTACCTACTAATTTGTTGTGCACAAAGTCATTATGTAAAATTGTTCACTACAGATTAGTAAGTAAACACAGTTAAGCCTGTGCGTGTCTGGCTTACCGTAAGCCCATGTGTAACTTGCGGACTCATTCATCTGCCCCCGCTTCTTAGCTCCATCACAGAACTGAGGTCACAAGACGAACCACTGCCCCCAAAACTGGAAACACTCCACTACTTATTAGCCCTGAGACCTTGAGCAAGTTACTCAATCTCTCCGTGCCTCCGTTTACTTATTTATAAAAACAGAGAATATCAGTAATTACTCTAATCCTCTGTTATTACAAATGCAGTCATAAAATTATCATAAATGAGTCCAAAGAAAAAAGAGAGACAAAGATGTACATGTAAAGAATACCTACATTTAGGGCAATGGCCCTTAACCTCTATGGGTGTTAAACCCATTTATGAATATTGTCTCAAGTGTTCCCAGAGAAAACTTATGAGGTAGTGAGCATTATAATTGAGTCATTATAGCTTCAAGTTTAAATGACTCGTCCAAGGTCACCCAGCTAGTTAGTAGCATAGCTACAAATAGAAGCCAGTTTCCCTAAACCTCTACTAAAGGCCAGCTACTGAGATCTGGTATGGTATGACATAAGAAAGCCTCACTGCAGCTGATGCAAGGGTAAACTTTCAAGATTTGGTCTTGGGAGAGGAAACGCCCCTTTCCTGCTTACCTCGCTACTCTTAAGCTCTTGGCAGAAAGGTCCTGAAAAAATAGAAAATATTATTAGTGTTAGAAAAGTGCCAATTTCAGTTAAGCTCTGTTGAGCAATTCAACATGAGAGGGCTGGTAGAGACGGGAAGAAGAAATAACTTCTAAGGTTCTCTGAGCATTTAAATTTATGACCTGTAAAACTCCATCCATAAAAGGGAAAAGAATTTGGACATGTAAAAATTATAGAAAGTGCTGCCCAGGGCTTAGTCATTAGCACAGGAGTTTTTCATAAATGTAAGGTTTGGGGTGTTTCCAAGGTTTTAACAAACCTCAATGGTTCAAATATTATGGAACCTTACTAAGTGACAGGCACTGTGCAAAGAACTAGATAGATACTTGTCCCCGGTCTTATGAACCTTATAATCTAGAGGGGGGAGAACTCAATCCTGAAAGTTATTTAGTAATGCTCTTTAGATTTTTTTTTCCCTCAAGTCCAAGTCATTTATGTAAAACAGTACAAACATATACCAGATGAGCTCAATCCTTTTTTATGTCTGTTAAATGCTTTAGCTAATATGTTCCTTGAATTAATTAACTTGTTCTCTGTGAAAACTGTTGGTTTCTCAGTGGTGTCAGGGGTACATGGAAGAATCCCGATCAAGTAATAGATTTTCTCTGTCTTTTAGGAGTTTGCAAACACATCGAAGAAGATTTATTTGATATTTTTTTTTTCTTTTTTTAAAGTAATAAACCACAATGAGGAAAATATAAAAAGCAAAAAAAATTAACAAAACTTCACCACTCTAACACAATTAGTATTATAATTTTAGTTGTTTTTTTTTTCCTAATGTTTTCCCCAAGCATAGTTTTATGTAATACTTTTAACACTCTACACGTATGTAAGGGGTCCTGGTGGCACAGTGGTTAAGAGCTATGGCTGTTAATCAACAGGTCAGCCATTCCAATCCATCAGCTGCTACTTGGAAACCCTAGGGGCAGTTCTATGCTCTCCTATAGGGTCGCTATGAGTTGGAATCTAATGGGTTAATATGAATGTAATTCCATTTTGTTCTTTACACAATATCATAAGCAACCTGGTTGGTTGGTAGTTTTAATAGTCTTCATTTTGAGAGGTGTATGATCTCTCCTGGGCTGAATACTCCATAGTTCCAAATAGCATGGTAGTCAGTGCTAGTCGACCTTCAGCCAGTGGCAGTGGAGAATAAACTCATCCCTCTAGGGACTTTTCCTTAATAACCTAAAAGTGTTGACTGCAATTACAAAATATCTTTACAGTCTCACAGTTCCATGAAGGCTTTGCAGTTGTGTTTTAATACCTTGAATTTTTGTCAAGTATTTTTTTAAGTTATAAAAGGAATGTGCGTGGAGGGTTATGATTTAAACAAAAGTTGTCACAACTCTTCTGTGTTAAGGAAAAGGATCTTTCTTCTATTTAAAAAAAAAACTAAGTTTCTTTCCATAACATTTAGTTCATAAGGACCTTGGGGTTTTCTTTAGCGTGGGATATTTTACTGTAAAAGCCAAAGAATCACCTTGGTTTCCTAGTGAAAAGGATAGGGAACAAGGATACACCCAAAAAAGAGCATATATTTGCTGCTTATTTGCAAGCACTCTTTTGCCATTTGGCTCAGCTGGCCATATTGTTGTGGTTAGGTACCAGCTGATTCAGCTCCGACTCATAGCAACCTTATATATAACAGCAATTGGTCTCTCCTAATAACATGTCCAAAGTAAGTGAAAAGACTCACCAGCCATCCTTGCTGCTAAGGACCATTCTGTCTGTACTTCTTCGAAGACAGATTTGTTCGTTCTTCTGGTAGTCCATTGTATATTCAATGTTCTTCACCAAGACCATAATTCAAATGCATCAAATCTTCTTCAGTCTTCGTTTTTCACTATTCAACTTTTGCATGCATATAAACAACCAAACAAAAAAACCCAAACCCGTTGCCGTTGAGTTGATTCCAACTCATGACGACCCTACAGGACAGGGTAGAACTGCTCCATAGGGTTTTCAAGAAGTGGCTGGTGGATTCAAACTGCCAACATTTTGGTTAGCAGCTGAGCTCTTAACCACTGCACCACCAGGGCTCCATATGAGACGACTGAAAATACTATGACTTGGGTCAGGCACAACTTAGTCTTCAAAGTGACATCTTTGTTTTTTAACACTTCAAAGAGGTCTTTTGCATCAGATTTGCCTAATGCAATCTGTCGTTTGATTCTTAACTGCTGTTTCTGTGGACATTGATTGTCCATCCAAGAAAAATGAAATCCTTCACAACTTCAGTTTTCTTCACCATTAATCATGATGTTGCTTATTGGTCCAGTTGTAAGGATTTTAGTTTTCTTTATGTTCAAGTGTAATCCTCACTGAAGGCTGTAATCTTTAATCTTCATCAGGAAGTGGGTCAAGTTGTCTTCACTTTCCACAAGCAAGGTTGTGTCATCTGCATATCTCAGGTTGTTAATGAGTCTTCCTCCAATCCTGATGCTGTGTTCTTCTTCATATTGTCAAGCTTCTCCAATTATTTGTTCAGCATATAGGTTGAATAAGTAAGGTGAAAGAATACAACTCTGCTGCACACCTTTTCCAATTTTAAATCACACAGTAGCCAATTGTTCTGTTCATACTACTGCCTCTTAATCTATGTACAAGTCCCACATGAGCATAATTAAGTGTTCTGGAATTCCCATTCTTTGCAATATTATCCATAGTTTGTAATGATTTACACAGTCGAATGCCTTCAGGTAGTCTATAAAACATAGTAAACATCTTTGTGGTATTCTCTGCTTTTGCCCAAGAGCCATCAGACATCAGCAATGATATTCTTTGTTCCACGTCATCTTCTGAATCTGGCTTGAACTTCTGGCAGTTCTCTGTCAGTGTATGGTTGCAGCTATTTTTTAATTATCTTCAGCAAAATTTTGCTAACATGTGATTTTAATGATACTGTTAGATAATTTCCATATTCTGTTGGATTGACTTTCTTTGGAACAGGCATGAATATGAATCTTTTCCAGTCAGTTGGCCAGTTGACGTAGAGGAGTAAGCGCTTCCAGCATTGCATCTGTTGTTGAAGCATCTCAATTGACATTCCATTCCTGGAGCCTTGCTTTTCACCAATGAATGAGTTTAGTGTGGCTTGTATTTCTTCCTTCAGTACTTCATTGTATGCTACCTCCTGAAATGGTTGAACGACGACTAATTCTTTTTAGTAGTGACTCTGTATTCCTTCCATCTTCTTTTGATGCTTTCTGTATCATTCAATTTCTTTGCCCATAGAATCCTTCAATATTCCAACTCGAGGCTTAAATTCAACTGGCCCTTCTCTCCAACACATTACTGATTCACAGCTAAGCTCTATGGCTTTATATCTTCCCGTTGATTGTTTCAACAAATATTTACTGGGCTTCTAATATATGAGAACCTATGCCAGGCACTGTGGATATTCCATGATGCATACATTATGAATATGGAACGATCATTAAAACCACTTCCTCACATATAACCTCTGTTCTCTTGTCACTTTCTTACTTCTGGCCTAGTCCTGGCAAAACAGAACGCTGGCTAAATCCAGCTCTTGAACTACTTTGAGCTTGCACTTGAACTACTGGTTGAGGATCAAGAAAAACACACAACCATGTTGACAAGTCTCACTTTAAACCAATGTTAATTAACTTCAGCCTCAACTCAGCAAGCGTACTCCCCCTTCCCTAATCCTTCTCTCTCATTTTCCCAGGCAATTATTTCATAGTCCCCTCTTTCTTCAAATCTCTAATACTTCCTCCCCTGTCCTCACTCTCAGCAGAAACTTCTATTTCTGTTGCACTGAAGTTAAAGCAATTAGAAGCTCCCACTCTGGTGGCGTAGTGCTTAAGAGCTACGGCTGATAACCAAAAGGTTGGTAGTTCGAATTCACCAGGTATTCCTTGGAAACTCTATGGGGCAATTCTACTCTCTCCTATAGGGTCGCTATGAGTCAGAATCGACTTGACGGCAATTGATTTGGTACCATAACATATACCTGCCTACCTTCTCTGTGTCACTATGAATGAACTTTTCCTATTTCTCCATCCTGGCACTTGACCACATTCCCTCATATGTACTCAAGGACAGCACTCTTCCTTCCTTCCTTTTCTTGCTTCATCCTATTCTTCTTTCACTCTCCTAATTCATCCACTTTCCCCTGTGTACAGGATCATTCCTTTCTAATAACAAACAGGCTGTTATTCCTCTCATCCGCTCTTGCTTCTCTTCTTCATTTTATACTTATCTTGAAAGATGTTTATACTCACTATCTCTCTTGAATCCTCTCTAACATTCCACTGAAACTGATTTTTTAAGGTCATAAATAACCTTAATTTTTTTTTTAAAGTGTTTTCTATCTTTTCTTTCAATCCTCTACACTCATGAAGTGTTCCTTCTACCCCTCTGGCCACTTTTCTGAGTTCTGTTTTGCAAAAAAGATCCCAGATCCTTATCTCATGTAGAAAGGTCCCAGGACTTGTTCCTTGGACTTATCTTTTCTACCGTCACTTACTCAAAAGTGACCTATCTCATCCAGTCTCATGGCTTTAAATACCATCTGTATGCTGATGACTCCCAAATTCATAACTCCAGCCTGAACCTCATGCTACTCCTTTGTATTTCCACCCCACCCCATTCTTAGCCCGTGGCAACCACTAATCTGTTCTCTATTTCTCTAATTTTGTCATTTTGAGAATGTTACATAAGTGGAATATACAACATACAATCTTTTGAGATTTGCTCTTTGTCACTCAGCCTAATTTCCTTGTTATCCATCCACAGTTTATTTAAATATACCCACTGAAAGATATTTGTTTCCAATTTGGGGATATTACAAATAGAGCTGCTGCTAAGAACATTCATATACGTGCTTTCTTGTGAACGTTAAGTTTTCGTTTCTCTGGGATAAACCCCCAGGAGTGTGATGACTGGCTTGCATAGATGTGTATGATAGGGAAAACTCAAAGATAGGGATAATCTGAGCATTGAGTGTGTTTAAATGACCCCTAAGACCTCGATGGGGTGAGCTGATTTTTTGTGCCAACTTTCTAATAAAGACACAAGGTGTTTTTATTCTCTGGTAATTTTATTTCTAATCTTTAAATCAACATTAAAAA
>NW_004444081.1:2188355-2189770 GCF_000243295.1 Trichechus manatus latirostris
AAAGCCCTTTCCCCTTCTGTGTCTTTGTCTTTCTACAACAACTTATTCAGGATCTCAAAGCCAAGGCCAACATTACATAGACATACAAAGTGTGGCTACATTTACATGTGATTACCAAAACCAAACCAAACCCACTGCAGTTGAGTCGACTCTGATAGCGTCTGATTAGGGGAAAGCTAAAAGCCCTCACCTGCTCATAAATTTCTCTCCCCAGTGACTCTCTTTTCGGTTTGGTCTGATAAGTTTTTCTATTATATGTATGCCTTGAGTTATTTAACCAAAACTCAAAGCCTTATCTTCACAAAGAGACTACTAAAATATACATTTTAATATATGTAAAACCACTGGCATAATGTCAGGCACAGAGCCAAGGTGTTCTATGTATATTATATGATGATGATGCTTTATTCCTTTATTTGCTGAACAAATATCCCATCAAGCTCTGGAGTTAAAAGATAAAATAAGACGTAGTCTCGGCCTTCAAATGGTTCATAGTCTCTAAGGAGAGACAGATCTGGAAAGAGATCATTGCAAGACAGTCTGGTAAATATGTATCATGTAGGGAACCATGGGTACAGCTGGGGGGAAGGGGCACATATGATATCAGATTCCTAAAAGCCAGCTATTGTCAGCTGCCCTCTACTTGGCCTGGACTCATGGCAATCCCATGCACAACAGAATAAAACGTTTCCCTGTCCTGCACCATCCCCATGATTGGCTGTGGATTGAACCACTGTGATCCACAGGGCTTTCATTGGCTGACTTTCAGAAATAGATCACCAGGTCTTTCTTCCTAGTCCGTCTTAGTCTACAAGCTCTGCTGAGACCTGTTTAGCATCACAGCAACACGCAAACCTCCACTGACAGACAGCTGGTGGATGCCCATGGGGTGCATTGACTAGGAGTCGAACCAGGTCTCCAGCATGGGAGGCAAGAATTCTACCACTGGCCTCTGAGTGCCTCCATAAAAGCCAGTAGTAAACATTACTACTGGCTTTTTTTTTTTTTTTTTTTTGCCAGTAGTAATTGTTATGATTCCTGGGAGCTGCAGAAGTTCTTCATCACTCATTAGAATTATATAATTCACTAGGAATCAATTGAGAAGGAACAGAGAGCCTGATTAGAGTGACATTTAGGAAAGTACTAGGAGTTGGCAAGGGGCAGATAATACAGCATCAGCAAATCCAGCACAGCCGGCAGCAGGGAGAGGCTTGCTTGGGAGGAGTATAGGTGGGGCAGGAGCCCTGGACACTGGGTACAAAGTATAGTATCCTCAGCCAGGAAGGGAAGACACCTAAATAAATGCTGGAGAATGGAGGCCACAAGCAAATTCCAAAAGAGAATGCTAGGGCACCCTTTAGTTGCTTCAAAAATTTCTCCAAATTCCACTCTTCTCATGAAGCAGTGGCATATTA
>NW_004444081.1:2191050-2201901 GCF_000243295.1 Trichechus manatus latirostris
CTTTTTTCTCCTCCTTTTCCCAGTTTGTGTCCAAGGTATAAGAGAGGGGACTTATGCCAAGGCCCTGGGAAGGCTGCTGTCTGGACTTCATTCATCTATCCACACTGGTCATTAGTGTGATGACCTTTGGTCCTTCCTCCATCACCTGTAGGTCTGGAAGGTCCCTCTGCCCCTTCTTTGTTATACATACAGGCATGGGAATTCTCAGGCTGCTTTTCTGCCATCTCTTAAAAGACTGCCTTTGGACCTCACTACCTAGATACTCTAGGCATCCACAATCTTTCTGGTGTCTTGCCATATTTCCCAGGTACTGTCTACAAAACTGGGTCCATTCTCTGCTCTTGAGACTGCCACAGGCCTCATTCCACCTTCCACAGCCTATACCAGAGAAGAAAGGTACAAGGCCTCTCTCTCTCAGGCCCACAGACCTCTCTGCTCTCATCAACTCCCCTCTGCTGCTTCCATCCTTCCCAAGACTGCAGGAGTGTCTTTCTAGTGAGGAGTGAGAGATGCCTCACTGTTCTCAATCTGTATGTTTGCCAAATATTTTGGCTCTCCTCCAATTCTCTCTTTTCCCCTAAGGTTTTTGGAGAACCACCAGAATTGAGAGATTCACAAGCTTTTGCTCTTTCCTGAAATGATGAACACAGATAACTATTAGCTTGTACGGGAAGAAGGGAAATGAGGAAATACCAGGAAAAAAAAAAGGCTAATATTTCAAAATCATTATTTTACTATATCTTCTAGAAAATCTTTGCACTCCTATGAAAAAAAGCTATTTCTCATCTAAGATTTTTATCTCCACTCTCTCCCACGAGGATGAGACCTGAGTCTCTGTCCCACACTGGGCTCTCCAGGGCAATAATTCCATTGAGCAAAGAAATCCACACAAAAGCAAATAACCTGGTCTATATAATGGAGCTAACAATCTAGAAGTCCTCAGTAGTGGCCAAACTAGCTGACATGATTAATATCGGAATTGAGAAGCCAGTTCATGTTCTAGGGCAAGAACTGAACATTTTGTGATTAGATTTCACACATCCATTAGCTTCTCCTCATAAGACATTTATTTACTCAGTATATGCATCTAACATCAATATTTTAATAGTTACCCTGTTGTTGTTGTTGTTAGGTGCTGTTGAGTCAGTTCCAACCCATAGCGACCCCATGTACCACAGAATGAAACACTGCCTGGTCCTGCACCATGCTCACAATCATTGTTATGCTTGAGCCCATTGTTGCAGCCACTGTGTCAATCCATCTCGTTGAGAATCTTCCTCTTTTTCGCTGACCCTCTACTTTAGCAAGCATGATGTCCTTCTCCAGGGACTCATCTCTTCTGACAACATGTCCAAAGTATGTAAGACGTAGTCTCGCCATCCTTGCTTCTAAGGAGCATTCTGGTAGTACTTCCAAGACAGATTTGTTCGTTCTTTTGGCAGTCCATGGTATACTCAATATTCTTCGCCAACACCACAATTCAAAGGCATCTTTGGTTTTCCTTATTCATTCTGCAGCTTTTGCATGCAATATGATGCAATTGAAAATACCATGGCTTGGGTCAGGTGCACCTTAGTCTTCAAGGTGATATCTTTGCTTTTCAACAATTCAAAGAGGTCTTTTGCAGGAGATTTGCCCAATGCAATGGGTCTTTTGATTTCTTTGACTTCTGCTTCCATAGATGTTGATTGTGGATCCAAGTAAAATGAAATCCTTGACAACTTCAATCTTTTCTCCATTTATCATGATATTGCTTATTGGTCCAATTGTAAGGATTTTTGTTTTCTTTATGTTGAGGTGTAATCCATACTGAAGGCTGTGGTCTTTGATCTTCAAACAGGTATCCTAATAATAATAAGTACTCAAGGGTCAGCATGCCCATCATGTATATTCTTGCTCCCTAGACTGTGCATTGCTAGAAGATCTAGGATGACATCTCTTTAAATAGCTCTAGGTTGGGCTAGTATTCCAAGATTCTTTCTTTGGTGTCGGACAGTTGTCTCTGTGCTGCAGACACCATGGTGCTGGGCCTGGTAAGCATAGTCCTCTGAGGGCTACCACAGCACTCCATGCTGCCACACAACCTCCCACGGCTACCACAGCCACCATTTTCTACATCCTCCACTCTGTGGGAGTAACTCCAGTCCCCCATTGTTTAGAGATTCCCCTGCCTTTTCATTAAGCCCCCCAGTGATTGCTCCCAATGCATCTTGAAGCCCTCTCTCTCTCTGAGTCACACAAATTGTTGAGCCTTTTTTCCAACAGTGCTACTGGTATCAGAGTTGTTTCTCACCTTAGGCATCTCCATGGGCTGGAGACTCCTATGTCTCTTTGAATTGTGGTGAATTCCCTAGTGGGCAGGGAGAAGAACTTGATTCTACAAACTGGTGGAGATGGCATCTGACTATAACTCATCTCTTACTCATATCACCTACTCTTCACCCCACCACAAAGCCACACTTTATGAGGTAAAGGACCTCAGGGACCTTATTACCTTTAACTGAACCTCAGTTCCATAGTTCAAACCCTTTTCATGAAGTCTGGACTGGAAATAGCTTGCTTAACAGTTTTGGATCTTACTTGCTTCTGTAATTTCAATTTTTTCCTGACTTGCTATTTGCCATCCAAATCATGGTAATGAGTCCCTTATGTATTTCTGTAAAAGAAGAGCTCTTTTCTAAGTCCTCCAAATATTCAGTTCTATCTGTATTCAAGGTGTTACTTTTTTAGATTCTTGAATTCCATTCTTTCCCCTTTCTAAGCTCTCCGAAAACAATTTTGGGTATTTGTATCTGTCATGGATTGAATTATGGTCCCTCAAAAAATATGTGTATCAGTTTGGCTGGGCCATGATTCCTGGTACTGTGTGATTTTCCTATATGTTGTAAACCTGCCTCTATGATGTTAATGAGGGAGGATGGGTGGCAGTTGTGTCAGTAAGGCAGAACTCGATCTACAAGATTGGATTGTGTCCTGAGGCAATCTCTTGAGATATAAAAGAGAGAAGTGAGCAGAGAGACAGGGGGACCTCATACCACCAAGAAAGCAGTGCCGGGGCAGAGTGTGTCCTTTGGACCTGGGGTCCCTGCGCAGAGAAGCTCCTAGTCTTGGGGAACATTGATGAGAAGGCCGACAGAGAGAGAAAGCCTTTCCCTGGAGCTGAGCCCTGAATTTGGACTTTTAGCCTACTTTACTGTGAAGAAATAAATTTCTCTTTGTTAAAGTCAGCCACTTGTGGTATTTCTGTTATAGCAGCACTAGATGACTAAGACAGTATCTAACACTGTCAGACTGTTTTTTCTCTTGATGGGGGGAGTCACTTCACTTAGTTACTAGTCGAACTGTAACTTAGTTAACTAATATTTCTTGAGAACCTGCCATATTCTAGACACTACTACTGGGGTGGGCAAGGAGCCCCCAAAACTTTCAAAGACCAGTCTCACTCCTTCACAGTTTTTGCCATGGATAAATTCTGAATGCAAAAATTACAGGAAAGTAGGAAAAAGAAGTTAATTCTTTTTATTTTTTGGTTTCCTGCCTTAATAGCTATGTTGCGTCAAACAGAAGAAAGAAAAGACCACAATGTTCTCTAAAAGCATGGACACTGGTGCTTCGGAAACATTTTGTTTAAGCAATTATCGGCACTTTTATCTTTGCGAGGAAACGAGAGACATTAGAGAGAGGTGAACAAAGATACCTGAACCACCCACTTCCTTTTGCTGTTGCTTTTAAGTAGAAATATTTAAGCAGTTCCATCCACGGCTTCGAACCAGTTCATTCCAGTTTGAACCAGTGCTGAGAATCTGCATTTCTAACAAGTTCCCTGCTGAGAATTTGCATTTCCACTGCAGATATACTGAATCAGAATCTACAGTTTAACAAGATCCCCAGGTGATTCTTATGTATAACTTCTTGGGATCTCATAAGAAATACAAATTCTCAGCAGGGAACTTGTTAGAAATGCAAATTCTCAACAGCGGTTCGAACCAGAATGAAGCAGTTTGAAGCCCTGGCTCTACCCCATATTGTTGATCCCTTCATCTGACATTTTTATCCGGGTATAACTGAGTTAAACTGATGATCAAGAAGCACCTATGGTATGGCCACATGTCAGTTCTTCTCTTTACCTTGGGGCAGTTGAGAAGGGTTATGACTGACGCATCTATATGAGCCTTTTGTTTTCTTTGACACAAACTAGGAGAAAAACTTTCTTCTTTTCAAACAGGCCCCTTACCTATGAACAGGATTTATATCTCAAAATTATAGTATCTTTTATTTAGATTAAGTCATTATATATTTAGAGCACTTTAAAGGTAAAATTTTACTTTGGCTAAGACAGCATGTTTTCCTAGAAAGAACATGAGGATCTGCAGTCAGAAAATGTGGGTTTGAATCCCAACTCTGTCACTTACCAGTTGAGTGATTTTTGTTTGGCAAGTCCAAACTTAAATCTCAGTTTCTTTATCTATAAAATGAGACTAATAGTCATGTCTGCGTCATCGGGTGTGAAGATTAAATGAAATAATACCCGTGAATAGCACTTCATAAACTCTGAGTTGAAGAAGAGCTCCTTTGTTCACTATTGACCCTACATTCTACACCAAACACCTCTTATCACTGAGCATTCTCCTATGACCTACAAGCTTCATTTTTCCGCCATCTCCTGCCAAGATCACCTATGTTTGCATCATTCACATGAATACCCATCAACAACTTGATCTTCAGCTCCTTGACCCCAAACTCATTCTATTTTAATAACCCAAACATGTGCCTGGATTTACTTATCCTCTCCCTTCCTCTAACATGTTTCCCACATCATTATTATCTTTTTTTTTTTTACCCCTGCTTCTATAACCATTTCTTCTTTTCCTCCTTTTCTGGCTTCTCATCTTCTTGCCTACTCCTTAAAAGCTAGGAATTCCAAGTCTCCATTCTTGGCCCTGTTTTCTTTTTATTCTTTATGTTCTCTAGGCTCCACTTAACCCCTATATAGATATGAGTCCAAAGATTTCACTTCCAGCCCAGATCTCCCCTCTGTGCTCCAGACCCAGCAGCTGAACTGCTCCTCATTATCCATCAGGAGGCCCCACCAACCCCAATGTTCAGGGCACCATCAGCCCAATGTTGAACTCATCATCTACCCACCTGCCATCCTATCTACCTCAGGTAGAACTGCTCCTTCCTTTTTGTTTACATCTCAGTTTATGGTACCACCCAGTCACCTAAGTCAGACAACTGGGAGTCACTTTTAACTCTTCTCTGTCACTTATTCTGTTATATTCAATCCCTCATCAAATCCTATAGTTATTCCCTCTTTAATATTTCTTAGATTTGTTCTCATGCATCCCCCTGCTTCCTACATAGTCCAGGCCCTCATAATCTTGTTTTTGATTCTTGCAGTTATCACCTAACTTGCCTCCATTACTCTGAACTTACATCTCTTCAAATACCATCAGAATAACATTTCTTAAAGTATAGTGTTCTTCAATGGCTCCCTACTCTTTGTAGGATAAAATCCAGACCTCTAGAAGTTGTAAAAGGCTTTCAGTGATCTATCTCCCATGCCTTGCCTCAGTGTTTTAACGTCTACACCCCTAAATCTATCTATCAAACATCTATTCATTCTTCAAGATTCAGCTCTAAACTGACTCTTCTCTGTGAATTCTTACTCCACTTCTCCCACTCCACAGCCTCTCTCACCTCCTTCAGGAAGAATCGGTCATTTCCTCTTTTTTACTACCAATTTTCCTTGCCCAAACTTACACCTTTGCATCTTTGACACTTTACTGCATTGAGCTATACCCTCCTCTATATTGCAAGACAAAAGAAAGCAGGGCTGTATCTTATTCATTCACATAATTTCAATAGCTAGTACTACAAAACAACAACACCAACAACAAAAAAGAAAAAACCCGTTGCCGTTGAGTCTATTTTAACTGTTCATGACCCTATAGGACAGAGTAGAACTGCCCCACGGGGTTTCCAAGGAGCGGCTGATGGATTCGAACTGTGCACTTTGTAATTCAGGGAAGTGCCATACGTGTGACAATTATTGTTTGGACACAGAGCCTTCTTTGGTTATCCCAACCAGAGGTGATTCAATGGCAATGGGTCGGCAACTGGTAGGCAACCCTGTAATGCCTTTCCTCTCACACTACTCTTACACTTGTATATTGCAAGATGTGCATCTTATCTACACTGAAAACACCTGGAGGACCAGATTGAGTCTGATTGTGAATGTTGCCCCCCCAGAGTTGCGCTGCCCACCATCTGCACGGCCACATGCAGCACTCCTATTCTAAATCTGTCCCACAAGCATAATCTACGCAGCCAGGTTAGCTTCCTTGGGAGGTTGTTTGAGTTATATAAGTTGTAGGGAGAGGCAATAAAGATTTAAGAGCATGAATTATAAACATAAACCATGAAATGAAAATGATATTTTTTTCTGAACTTCTTATTCATACATTATGATATTATGATAAGAATATTTCTTAAATTACCTAAGTGGCCTGGCCTCTATAAATATCATTTATTCTCAGACAGGCATATGGCCATATTTGGCAAATTCATCAAAGAGCTGCATATTAAATTTTCTCCAACACACAAAAAATTAGTTTGCTCCTGGGTGATTTACGTAGAAATAAATATGCCTTATCTGATCCAACTGGTTCTCATTTTTCTAGTAAATATGAATGAGATTTGTCTAACATTTTTTCCCCATCTCCTAGGTTTCTGTGGTTTAGATAATTCAAATGTTTTACCTGCTCAGCTCCTATTAAGGGAAAAGAATGTGTAAACGAGACACTAAATGTTTTGGTGCCAGGGTTATTAGACATATATCCTTTTCAGAAAACAATTATTCAGACATAAACCATGCCTTCTATGTTGGGAGACAGCCATGGTTTTAACTATAGCTATTACTCACTGGCATAATAAGAAGCTTGAAGCACATAACCAAGGGCCAAGAGAGAACAGCTGCTTTTCTTCTTATAACCAGGGAGTGTTAGGCAGACATCAAGGGCACTTCTTTCAACACCTTCATTTTACACATGAGGAAACGGAAATCCAGAGAGTTGAACTGACTTGACTCTGGCCACATAGACTAGTAGTAAAAGCTTGGTAACTAGGACACGAGTTTGCAGACTGCCAGACCTGTGTGCTTTGCATTGCCCCATGGAGCCTTTTCTGCAGTCCTGAAAGGGATGAAGGTCAGAGATGTATCTCTGGAGAGGACCAAATGAGGTCACAAAGATAAACTGTCCTTGTAAAATAAAATGTTTTAAAAATTCTACTGTACTATATTCTTGTAGTATATTAATACTATTTCTGGGAGTATTTAAAGAAATCCAGAAAATATTTATGTGCATGCATACTTGTGCTTACATGTGGAAAGGGGTTAAATATAAAATCAGGGTGATGCTAGAGAAAGGCACTTCAGTTTGCTCACCTGTGCTTATTCCTTAGCTAACGGGTATCTGTGTGAGGCATAAACTCAACATAGCAATTAAATAGGATATTGATATTATTAAACTCTAAAGAGTAACTATTTACCAGGCATGGTGAAAGATTAGACCACTGAATCAATCTTTGCTTCTAGGTGCTTTCAATCTACATAATACATATGCATCTTTTCAACATGTTTGGGCCAAATGAGTGCAAAATAAAAAGCACTACAGGTTTGCATGGGAGGGATAAATTAATTCCGGTTGGGATAATCGAAGAAGATTCTATGTCTAAACAATAAATTCATATAAGGATCTTATTTCTCATGTGGCAGGGTCACATGTGAACATACACTAGTAATCAATTTATTTTTTTAATATACATTCGGGAATGAAGATATCTAGATATCCATCTGCGTGTGTCGAAATGCATGGGGTAAGAGAACTTCAAAATGAAGTTTTTGTGCTCCATGCTTGAGGAAATTAAAAAATGGTGTCTTTTTCCCAACCAGGCCCAGAAAGATGTTTTGATACTCTTTAGAGACAAGAAACCAAGAAAAGCACTAGAAGTTTGTCTTCCTGAGGAGCACTGTGAAATCTGAGGCCCGGCAGGGCTGCTTTAGGACTCAGGTAACAAGGCGAGGCAGAGATGGGAAAAGCACTTCTAAGAGCGCCATGAAAACTGATGGGAGCAGAGTTCTCAGACTCAGGAAGGGTTTGCAATGTTGAAAGTATGCGAAACTAGCAGTCTAGGCAGGAATGAGGGGTCCCTTTCAAGCGACAGACCACAAGAATGAGGCTAGAACAGAAGAAAGTGAATAAACTTATTCCTGAGCATGCATTGGGATCAAGATTCTTTGACTGAAGCTGAAGGCATATGGTCCTGAGTGTGTTTGGACCTCTGAGGTGGGGAAATTCGGGTTATTAATATTCATTCACTTCATTTGCATGTGCTACCGATTTATAGGGCCTGGGTACATGTTGGTGAAGATTGACTACATATGAGTTATCTCATTCAATAATCACATTGACTCCATGGAACTATCATGTTATCATGAACCTCATCTAATATGTGGAGAAAAGAAAGAATTGGAGACTTTAAACAACCAGAATCACAGTTATTAGCAGCAAAACTGAGAAAATAGCCTCATGGTGTCTTGACTTTTTAGTCTACTGTTGGTCTCTGTTCCACACACAGTTTCTAAACTATTCTTTGAAAGATGAATGTTATTTAATCACCAATATGCATGCATACAGAGCCCTGGTGGTGCAGTGGTTAAGAGCTCAGCTGCTAAATGGAAGATCGACAGTTCGAATCCAGCAGCTGCTCCTTGGAAACTCTATGGGGCAGTTCTACTCTGCTCTATAGGGTCGCTATGAGTTGGAATCAACTAGATGTCAGCTGGTTTGGTTTTTGGTTATGCATGCATACAAAACTGGCTTGACTGCCACATATCCATAGAATGATCTTTTTTTCTCAATGAATTGAATGAATGAACTGGTTATTTTGACATTATATAGATTCAGTCAAATCTAATTGGAAAGGGGGACATAAACTCAAACATAGCAATTAAATAGGAGATTTATATTACTAAACTCTAAAGATCAAATGGAGCCCTGGTGGTGTACTGGTTAAGAGCTTGGCTGCTAACCAAAAGGTCAGTAGTTCAAATCCACCAGGTGCTCCTTGGAAATCCTAGGGGGCAGTTCTATTCTGTCCTATAGGGTCACTATGAGTCGGAATCGACTCAATGGCAACAGGTTTGGTTTTTCTGTAAAGATCAAATATTTACCAGTATATAACTACTTAACAATTTTGTGAATGCATCAAGTCAGCATGTATGTACTTGGGGTGACTTCCCTCAAATCGCTCAGAAATCTTTGACTTCTTGACACACTTCTTTTTCTTTACTATAAGACATTAAGGAGACCTGGTGGTGCAGTGGTTAAGAGCTACAACTGCTAACCAAAAGGCTGGCAGTTGGAATCCACCAGCTGCTCCTTGAAAACCCTATGAGACAGTTCTACTCTGTCCTATAGGGTCTTTATGAGCTGAAATTGTCTCGATGGCAATGGGTTTGGGTTTTTTTTGTTTTATAGGACATTATAGCCCAATAGTTAATTTAGTCTGTTTGGATTTCAGAAAGTGGATTTACCTGCTGAGAAGAGAGATTAATGGAAGAATAAACAGAGCTACTGGCAATTTCTCCTGCAAAAACAGTTTTTTTGTTTTTTTAATTCGACAGTTTGCATCATTAGTGACATTCATGCATCTGTTATTTGGATGATTCTCCTCAGAGAACAACAGAGAATTCAAAAGTTCTCCAGGGAATGAATCATTTAAATTTCCCATAAACTTCTACTGAAAACAGAGCTCATCCAGTCAGACAATGAGAAAGAAAAATAACTTTCGTGAAACTCAGTCTATCTAAATATACAAAGCCAGACTTGACCAGAGACCTTGGTCTTACCCATTCCTTGTGGTTTTTAAAGCTAGAGTTGCTGCTTTACTTTTTTAAATAGCTTTATTAAAGTATAATTTAAATTCTATAAAATTTACCTATTGTAAACCACAATTCCATGATTTTTAATAATGTATAGAATTCTGCCACCATCACCACAATCCAGTGTTATAACTTGTTCGTTGCTTCCAACTATTCCTCCAGCTCACTTATGGTCAATTTACTCTTTCACCACCAGCTCTCCAACTTCCTGCCCATCCCAGATAACCACTGCTTTCTGTCTCTATAAATTTGCCATTTCTGACCATTTCATATAAATGGAATCATATATTTACATGTTACATTTAGCTTCTTTTGCTTATCATAATGTTTTAAGATTAATCCATGTTGTAACATGTTACTGGAGACCTGGTGGCGCAGTGGTTAAGAGCTAGGCTGCTAAGCAAAAGTTGGCACTTCGAATCCACCAGCTGCTCCTTGGAAACCTTATGGGGGCAGTTCTGCTCTGTTCTATACACTTACTATGAGTCAAAATCAACTTGACAGCGACAGGTTTTTTGGTTTATGTTATCATTGTTTTTTTTTCTTTTTACTGCTGTGTACTATTCCATTTTATGGATAACCACACTTTAATCATTCACCAGTTGATGAATATTTGGGTTCTTTCCAGCTTTGGGCTATTATGAATAATGCTGCTATGAACAACTGAGTATAAGTCCTTTTGTGAACATATAAGGAGCCCTGGTGGCACAGTGGTTAAAGCGCTCAGCTGCTAACCAAAAGGTCGGCAATTTGAACCCACCAGGTGCTCAGTGGGAGAAAGACGTGGCAGTCTGCTTCCATAAAGATTATAGCCTTGGAAACCCTATGGGGCAGTTCTACTCTGTCCTGTAGGGTCGCTCAGAGTCAGAATCAACTGGATGGCGGTGGGTTTGGTTTTGGTTTGT
>NW_004444081.1:2212522-2225948 GCF_000243295.1 Trichechus manatus latirostris
CTTAGTTTTTCGGATCTTTGTTGTGGAGGGACGGCGTGGTGTTTCTGCCTAGAGCGCCATCTTCGGATAGATTCTTAAGAGTAGAATTCTAGGTCATATGGTGAGTCTGGGTTTAACATTTTAAGAAACAACCAAACTGTTTTCCAAAGTGGTTGCAGCATTTTAAAATCCCACCAGCAATGTATGAGGGTTCCATTTCTCCACTTCCTTGCCAACACTTCATATTGTCTTTTTTTTTTTAAAGCCATTCTTGTAGATGTGTAGTGGTATCTTGCTGTGGTTTTAATTTTCATTTCCCTAATGACTAATGTCATTGAACATCTTTGCATTCATATATCTTCTTTGGTGAAATGTCTATTCCTGTCTTTTGCCTATTTTTAATTGGATTGTTTAACTTCTTGAGTTTCAAGAGTACATTAAATATGCTAGATACTAGTTCTTTATCAAATACACAATTTGCAAATATTTTCTCCTAGTCCAAGGCTTGTATTTTCATTTTCTAAATGGTATTTTCTGAAACACAGAAGTTTCTAGTTTCAATAAAATCAAATTTGTCAATTTATTAATTTTATTTTAGGGCTTGTGCTTTTGTTGTCTAAGAATTTTTGGCTAATTTACAGTCACAAAGATGTTCTCTTAGATTTTCTTCTAGCAATTTATATTATAGTCTTAGCTCTTATATCTAGATCCATGATCCATTTTGAGTCAATTTTTGAGTAGGATGTGAGGTAGGAGGGGGTTAAAGTTCATTTTTTGGATATCAATATCAAATGGTTACATTACCATTTGTTGAAAAGGCTGTCTTTTCGCCTTTGAATACTCTTGACACTATTATTGAAAATCAACTGACCATAGATGTATGGGTTTATTTCTGGATACTCAATTCTATTTCACTGATCTCAATTCTGTTCCACAGATCAATATGCTTATCCTTATGCCAGTACCTCACTATTTTGATTACTATAGCTTTATGATAAGTTTTGAGATTGGATAGTACTCAACTTTCTTCTTTTTTGAAATTATTTTACATTTCCATATAAATTTTAGGACCAGCCAGAAAATTACTACAAAAAGTCTTCTGGGAAGACACAAGGAAAATATTAGCCCAAGATACAGAAAGGACTACATAAACCAGAGACTCCATCGGCCTAAGACCAGAAGAACTAGATGGTGCCAGGCTACCACCAGTGATCACCCTGACAAGGAACACAATAGAGAGTCCCTGACGGAGCAGGAGAAGAGTGGGGTGCAGAACTCAAATTCTAGTAAAAGACTAGACTTAATGGTTTGACTGAGACTGGAGGGACCCCAGAAGGCATGGCTCCCAGACTCTCTGTTAGCCCAAAACTACAACCATTTCTGAGGCCAACTCTTCAGTCAAAGATTAGACTGGACCATGGGACATAAAATGATACTCATGAAGAGTGTGCTTCTTAGCTCAAGTAGATACATGAGACTAAATGGGCAGCTCCTGTCTGGAGGCGAGATGAGAAGGCAGAGAGGGTCAGGAGCTGGCTGAATGGACACGGGAAATCCAGGGTAGAAAGGAGGAGTGTGCTGTCACAGTATAGGGAGAGCAACTAGGGTCACATAACAATATTTGTATAAATTTTTGTATGAGAGACTAACTTGAATTGTAAACTTTCACTTAAAGCACAATTTTAAAAAAAAGTCTTCTGGGATTTTGTAAGGAATTATGTTGAATCTATAGATCAATTCAGGGAGAGCCACCACCTTAACGGAATTGAGTTTTCCAACCTTTGAAGTCAGAATGTCTCTCCAGTTATATATAGTCTTTAATTTCTCTCAGCAATGTTTGTAGTTTTCAGTGTACAAATATCGCACTTCTTTTGTTAAATCTATTCCTGGGAATTTTATTGTTTTTGATTCAATTGTGAATGGAATTGTTTTCTTAAATTAATTTTTATATTGTTTTTGCTAGCATATAGAGATACAATTCATTTTTTATATTGACCTTGTACTTGCTACCTTGCTAGACTTGTTTATTAGTTCTAGTAGTCTGTGTTGCTTGTGTGTATGTGCGTGTGTCCCATAGAATTCTGTAAATAAAAGATCATGTTATCTGCAAAAATATAAAGTTTTTACTTCTTCCTTTCTGTTCGGGAAGCCTGTTTTTGTTTGTTTTTTCTTGCCTTATTGCACTGGCTAGTACCTCTAGTCCAATTGTGAATAGAAGTCATGAGAACTGACATCACAGACTTGTTCCCTGTCTTAGTGGGGAAAGCATTAAGTCTTTCAACATTAAAAGTAATGTTAGCTGTAGTTCTTTGTAGATGCCTGTTATTCACGTTGAGGAAGTTCCCCTCCATCCCTAGTTTGTTGAGAATTTTTATTATGAATAGGTGTTGGGTTTTGTCAAAAGCTTCTAATGCATCTCTTGAGATGGTCATGAAGTCTGTTTGGGTCTTTTTTCTATTAACATAGTGTATTAACTGATTACAACCTTGAATTTCTAGGCTAAATTCCATTTGAATAGGGTGTATAGTACATTAATATATTCTGAATTTGGTTTACTAACATTTAGTTAAGGACTTTGCATCTGTGTTCACGAGGGGTTTGTTTGGTTTGTAGTTTTCTTCTTTTCTTGTGATGTCTTTGTCTGTCTTTGGTATCATGGTAATACCAATTCATAGAATGAGGTGGGAAGTATTCCTTCCTCTTCTATTTTCTGAAAGAGTTCATAATAAGTTGCTATTATTTCTTATTTAAATACATATTTGATAGAATTTACCAGTGAAGCCATCTGGGTCTGGGCTTTACTTTGTGGGAAAATTTTTAATTACTAGTTCAATTTATGTGCCTGTTATAAGTCTATTCATATTTTCAATTTTTTTTCTAGAAATCTGTCCATGTCATCTGTCTAATTTATTGACACAGAGTTGTTCATAATATTCCCTGATAATCCTTTTAATTTATTTAGGATCAAAAGTGATGTCACCTCTTTCAATTCTTATTTTGGGAAATTGTGCTTCTCTCTTATTTTCTTGCTTTCCCTAGGTAAGGATTGCTGCTCTGATATCCATTATTTCCTTTCTTCTACTTGCTTTGGGTTTGCTCTCCATTTTCTAATTTTTTAAGGTAGAAGCTTAGTCATCGAAGTCACACATTTCCCTCTAAAGCATTGCTTTAGCTACATTCTATAAATTTTAATATGTTGTCTTTTCTTCAGTCAAATTATTTTTTTTAATTTCCCTTGTGATGTCTTCTTTGAACATGTCTTATTTATAAGTGTGTCATTTAATTTCCCAAATTCCTTTCTATTGTAAATATCTAACTTAATTCCAGTGAGGTCAGAGAGTGTACTTGGTATGATATAATTTTTTTTTTTAATTTATTGAGACTTGCTTTTTGTCCCAGCATGTCATCTACAGGAGAATGTTCCATATGTGCTTAAAAAGAAAGTGTATTCTAAAATCTTTGGGTGGAGTGTTCTATAAATGGCAGTTATGTCAAGTTGGTTGATAGTATTGTTCAAGTTTCCTTTATCCTTGCTGATTTACTACTTCATTGTTCTATCAATTATTTAGAGTAGATATTAAAATCTCTAAATATATTGTTAAATTGTCTATTCCTCCTTTCAATTCTGTCAGTTTTTTTTGCTTCATGCATTCTGGGCCACTGTTTTTAGGCACAAATACATTTATAATTAAAATATTTTCTTAATTTATTAATCCTTTTATCATTAAGAAACATCCTTTGTGACTAGTAATATTTCTGGACTTAAAATCTGTTTTGTCTAATATTAATACAGCCTCTCCAGCTCTCTTATGATTATTGTTTGCATAGTATATATTTTTCTATCCTTTTACTTTCAATCTATTTGTGTCTTTGAATCTAAGGAGAATGTCTTATAGACAGCATGTAGATATGTCCTGCTTTTTTATCCATTCTGACAATCCCTTTCTTTTGTGGGGAGTGCTTAGAAATTCACATTTAATGTGATTATTGATATGATTTGATTTACATCTCTTTTGCAATTTCTTTTCTACTTGTCTCATGTTTTTTGTTCCTCTGTTCCTTCTTTACTGCCTTCTTTCATGTTAAATATTTTAATTATACAATTTTAATTCCTGTTTTTTTATTGTTCTCAGTTTTTTCCTTAGTGGTTGCTCTAGTGTTTACAAAATGAATCTTATCACAATATGCTTCAGAATAATACTAACTTAATTCTGGTATAATATAGACACTGCTCCAACATATCTCCTTCCTCCCTCTCCTTTTTTGCTACTATTTTCAAATATATTACGTCTATTTATGCTTTAAACCCAATAAAATGGTGTTATAATTATTACCTTATATAATCTTATGTCTTTTTTAAAAGTTAAGAGAATTGGGAGAAAATTTCTTAGAATCTCCTATTTTTACCCACATATTTGTCATTCCCAGTTATGGTCTGTTGTCACTTCCTTTCAGCCTGAAGAACTTCCCTTAGTGTTTCTGATAAGACAGGTATTGGTGAGAGACAATGCTCTGGGTGATGGCATGTTTGATAGCTTTCTACAATTTTGTCAGAATGAGAAGTATACGGGAGCTGGCTGGTTGGTCCTACTTTCACTAGACAACGTGGTGAAAGAAAGAGATGAGCTCAGGGCTTCAGAGTCACAGCTCAAGTGCTGCATAAGCAACTTCAAAGTTTCCACTTGTGATTATTTTTTAGTTTTGTACAGCTTTATAGTTGCTTTTTGGGGGAGAGGGTTTGTCAAACTCACTACATCATGCTGAAAGTGAGGCTAGTTTTAAAAAAATGATTATTTTAAAAGAGATAGATGCTCAGGGTAAATAGATAGACAGACAGACAGAACAGTCTATACAGAATAAATGGAAAAAAGCAAAAGGGTAAAGCCCACACTTACCTCCAATTTCTACTCCCAAAAGGAAATTACTGTTAAATACTTACTATGTAGCCTTCCATTAATATAAAAACATACATTTATCTCTTTCTGTATAATCATGATCATACTGTACAGATACCACGGTGGGCACTCTAAGGTACACCCTTCCCCCTGCCTCCTGGTGTTCATGTCTCTGTGTAATCCCCATACACAAACACTGAGTGTGAGCAGGACCTGTGACTTGCTTCTAACCAATAAAATATGGCAGAAGTGATGATATGTCACTCCTGTGATTACACTGTTCTGTAAGACTTGGTCTTGCTAGCAGACTCACTCTAGAGATTCTCCTTGCTAGCTTGATGACATAAGCAGCCATGTTGGGAAAGCACACATTGCAAGGCACTGCAGACAGCCCCTAGCAGCTGAAGGCAGCCTCCAGCCAACAGCTAGCAAGAAGCAGGGGCTCTATGTCCTACAATTTCAAGGAGATAAATTCTATCAATACTCTGAGTGAATTCAGAAGCATATGCTTTCCATTAAAGCCTTCAGGTGAGAATGGAGCCTGGACAATAGCTTGAGTGCAGCCTTGTGAGACCCTAAACAGAGGATCCAGCTAAGATTTGCCTAGACTCCTGACCCACAGAAACTGTGAAATAATAAATTTGTTTTGTTTAACTCACTAAGTTTGTGGTAATTTGTTACACAGTACTAGAAAACTAATACTGGTACCATTCTGCAACTTGATTTTTTTAATTTAACAATATATCTTGGGTCTTTTTCTTCAATATGACATACAGAATCATATCTTTATTTTCAATAGGTTAATGGTATTACTTTCAGTGTATGTTTGTCAAAATGTATGTAACAGGTCCCCTATTGATGGATGTCTTAGGCTGGGTTCTCTAGAGAAGCAAAACCAGTAAAGTGTATAAATATATGTACAGAGAGAGATTATATCAAGGAAACAACTCACGCAATTGTAGAGGCTAGAATGTCCCAAGTCCTTGGATCAGGGTGGAGGCCTCTCCCAAGTCACACAGCAGCAGAAGCTACCAAGCCCAAGTTCAGCAGGTTGGAGAGCAAGGCTCCCAGTCATAGGCTGTGCAGATGGACGAATCCCAGGCTCGGCAGATAAGCTGACAGCTCAAGTCCCAAGAATGGGAGATGAGATGATAGGAAACGGCCATAGTATCCAGAGAGAGCAAAGGGCCAGAATGTCTGCTTATATACAGATTTGGGCCACACCCCCAAGGAGACTCCCTTTCATCTGATTGGCTACTCACAGTATATTCAATCATGGGAGTGATTACATTAAAACACTGTGAATCATGGCCCAGCCAAGTCGACACACAATCTTAACCATCACAATGGACATTTATTTTGTTTCCAGATTTCTGCTTTTAAATGAGTGCTTTCTTATATGTACATTGTTATGCATTGTACATGTTGTTGTTAGGTACCATGAGTCAGTTCTGACTCAGAGTGACCCTATGTACAACAGAACAAAACAATGCTCGGTCCTGCGCCATCCTCACAATCTTTATGCTTGAGCCCATTGTTCCAGCCACTGTGTCAATTGTACATATTATACAATGTACATACATTGTCATGTGTATTATATGATATGTACAACAATACGTAGCTTGTTGTACATATATCTTTAGAAACTAGTGTGAAAATATCTGTAAGACAAAATAACATTACTAGAAGCAGAATTTCTAAGTACATGTGTACTTTTTCTTTTAAAATAGTGACTTAAGTTTTTATAAAAAGTATTTATTCTCATAATAAGTTCAAAGTAACACAGAAAAGGACAGATAAGATAGCAAAAATCATCCCATATTTACAACCCAGAAATAATAAAAATTAACACTGATTGAACATCATTCCAGATATAGCTTCAGTGAAGACAAACCAATAAAGACAAACCAAATAGACAGGTAAATAGATCACTCAGTTAATCAAATGATGTATAGTTAAATTGAGAGATACATAAAGGATCCCTAGTATTCATGTGGAGCCTGGTGGTTCAGTGGTTAAGAGCTCAGCTGCTAACCGAAAGGTTGGCAGTTCGAATCCACCAGCCACTCCTTGGAAACCCTACGGGGTAGTTCTGTCCTATAGGGTCACTATGAGTTGGAATTGACTTGATAGTAAGGGGGAAGTACTCATGTAATTTTAAAATAAAAAAGCATTAAAATGACTTTCAATTGAATTAAAAAGAAACTGAAATAAAAACAATAGATTATTAAACTTCTGATAAATATTTATCAAACAAGTTATGAATTCACAAAAGATCCCTCTTGAAGAGAAAAGATCATGACAAATATTAAAAGAGTTTAATTTTTGTTTAACAAATCTCATGTATCAATTTTAGATTATATGGGTTCACTTACTGCTATGAAAGAAATGTTATTGCATTGGAAAGACTGCGTAAAATTACGATTCATAATGATAACAAGGGCCTCCTTGTCTTGTTTCTTACTCTATTGGGAGTTCTTCTGTAGTTTTATCATAAAGTGAGCGGCATATTTGTGTTACATGCCATTTTAGGAAGTTTCCTTATTTTTCTAGATGCTACAGATATTCATCATAAATGGGGATTCAAATTTTATGAAATGCATGTTTTGGATCCAATAAGGGGATCACCTGGGTTTGCTCTTTTAATCTACTTAATGTAATAGATTACATACTTTCTAAATTTTGTGATGTTGTAGTATCCATGCATTCCTAGAATACCAATTTTTAGTAAGCTCTTGGATTCCATTTGCTAATAATTTTTAGTATGTTTTAATCTCTGTGTTAAGAGAGTCTGTAATTCTTCTTGTTGTTGTTGTTACATATTGGTGAAACCCTTAGCCCAATCTTTCATTTACTAGTTTTCTCTCTGACGATGCCTGTTATTTAGTCCATCTATTAAGTGTGTTATTCAACAATTGTATACTTCATTCTCAAGCTCTCCATTTGGTTCTTTTTCATAACCATCTGTTACTGCTTCATGGCTGCAATACCACCTCTAACACTTAGGATTCTGCTTAATTATTTCTGTTACCCAGATGTAAGTTTTTGTGTTTATTGTTCTGTTTCATAGTACAGCTACTATTATTGAAATATCTTTTTCTTTTAACTGGGGCGGGGGCTGGGTATTTTTGCCACTGAGATCACCTGGATATAAAAAAATTCATAAGTCATAATTTCTTTCTCTCAGAACCTTATGGAACCAATACATGTTCTGGGTAAAATGTAGATATAGAGAAACTTGGGGTTAATCCCATTTTTCTGCCTTGCTAGTAATTTTTTTTTACTACTTAGAGGCCCATGGAATTCTTTCTTTGATGCTTCCTTCCTTCCTTTTCTTTCTTCCTTCCTAAATTCATTTCCTTCACTAGGATATGTCCCAGTGCTGATTACTCTGTATTAACTTTTCCTTGGACCTAGTATACACTTTAAATCATTTAATGTAATTCTTCCTGTGTGTGTATGTGTATACATTCTTCCAATATATTTTTCCTATTTAATATTTTCCCTTTTCTTTTTATTACTTGTATTTGATGTCGTTTGTCTATTTTCCAAATTTATGATCTCCCTAATAATATTTCCTTATATTCTTTCATGTTTTGCTTTGTGGTATTTTATCAAGTCTACCCTCTGAATCATTGATCACATTTTCAGTAATGGCTCAGATACTTTTTGAGGCTTGTAATTTGGATTTATCTTCCATTTTCCCTCTAATCTTTCTCTGGCAATGCAGTTTTTTTTCAGTTTTCTTTAAGCTACGGTATTTCTTTGAAGCTCATACTTGCAGAGCTATATGCAAATCTATTTATGTGAATGTTAAGAAAAACAAATTTTTTTGAAGTTTTGTTCATCCCTTTTTTGGTTCTAATTATATGACTTCCTGTGCTTTAAACAGAAATTCATTATTCGGGGAAGGGGTAGGGAGGGGTAATGTCAGTCTGGGGAAGACAAAAGCTTAAATTTAGATGTTGTCACAACACACCTTTTCACAAAATCTTTGTTGCTCAACACTCTGCTCCAGGAACATATCTCTTGGTTTTCATTTTTCTTCCTCTGAGGTAAGTAGAAAACTAACGTGAAACTGTGTATGTCAAAGGTTCCTTGAGGAGAGATTTACTGATTTTGGTCAAAAACTGCAAAGCTGTTTGCTGTTTCCCTTCCCTTCTCACTTCCAGGCAGCTTTCTCTATGTAGAAGTCTAGGTCAAAGAAAATATAAGGAAAAGTCTGCACAGTTCCCTTCTCAGCCTTACTCTCTTTATAGTCTTTGATCTGGAACCTGGTCTTTATAGAGACATCCTAGCCTCTCTCTCTTCACCCCTGTCTGCCCGGCTGCTGCTTACACATCTTTCATAGCACCCACACTACTGGATCTCATTGGTTCAATTAAGGAACCACTGATGATCTTTCTCAACCATGCCACTTACTTTACACCCTGGCAGAGGTCTAAAATAATGGTTACCCACTCTTGGACTCTGGAAAGGACCTGTTTGGTCCATGCCATCCAATTACATGTTATAGCTGGTGGCTACAAGCATGAGGTGTCTGAAAAGCCTTCTTGAGTTCTTTTAGACCAAAGGTCCACTCACTAAATTCCTTCCATGTACTTTCTGGATAGGCAAGACATTATGTGTCTCTTTAATAGGATTCATCTAATATTATCCAACTTAACAAAATATTTATTCAATCTATTTGGACCTTTGGATAACTATCTTTGTGGCAGCAGCACAGAGACACTGGGTGGGTTTGATCACCAACCTTTTGGTTAGCAGATGAGCATTTAACCATTGCACCACCAGGGCTCCTTTTTAGAAATTACATAAATTTGAAAGCACATATACAGTTTCTGTAGGGCCTTCACTGACCCTAATACCACTCACTCTTTTTTCACCTATAAATTTAGGTCCAAGAAAGTACTGAAGATGTAACTCTGAAGTTACCTCTAAGAGTTCTCTACTGTATTTAAACAAGAAACATAGTGCCATAATAATCTGCAAATGCAATTTGAGTACTTGGGACGGAGTAGAAACGAGAGTTTAAGATAAAGTTTTTATGGCAGTGTGATGTAGTGGAAAGAGCCCTGGACAGACTAGGAGTCACTGACAGTCATTTGTTGGTCCACTGTGTAATCTGCTCTCCAGCACCACAGTTCTGGCATGGAATACCAAACATGCCTGGATGGCCAAATCCAAGGATGCTTTTCAAGCCTTATTTCCTAAACCTCACTGCAGCATTTGCCATTCTGTTGACCACTCACTTGAAATTCAACTCTCTCCTTCAGCATCTATGAAGATTTTTTTTTTTTTGAATCCAGGTGTCTTTTATTATGCCGGACATTTGTAAAAACGTAAAACAATGTCACTCTTCTCATTAATCATTTTTGTTAAGGATAATAGTTATGTTTATTAAAAATCCCATAGATGTTAACATACAATAGGTTTATTACAGTTATTTTTAAGTGAATAAAGTATTTTTTAAAATTTCTCAGTTTTAATTTCTAATATGGTAAATATTGATAGCTAGAACCTACAAACAAAAGCTTTTTGGTGTCCTCAATAATTTTTAAGACTGTAAAGGAATTCTGAGACCAATTTTGAAAATTGGAGGCTTCTTCTCACATGCAGCCTTCTGATAATTGCCCCTCCCTCTATGGTTAAGAGCTCGGCTGCTAACCAAAAGGTTGGCAGTTCGAACCTACCAGCCGCTCCTTGGAAACCCTATGGGGTAGTCCTCCTCTGTCTTACAGGGTCGCTATCAGTCAGAATTAACTCGACGGCAAAGGCTTTGGTTTGTTTGTTTGTTTTCTATTCATGCGGGGATATTCATTTACCTAGGCTAGGACCCTTCTCCTCCTCCCTGGGGACAGCTTATTGGGGAACAGAAAAGCTGGAGAAGATATTCTCTATTGATTCACATGGTTTCTTCTCTGATCATTTCCTGATACTTGTGTATGCGTGTCTGTTATAAAACTGTGTATGTTTTACAGGCTTTTGATGACAGCCCAATAGTCTTGTCTATTTACACAATCTCTTCAGTAATCTTATCCACTCTCATCATTTTAACTAATAACTACAGGTTGATAATTCTCACATATATTAACTGGTCCTGACTCTATCCTGAAATTTAGGTTCACATATCTTGTTGGGCATATGGACTCAGATATCCCACAGGCATCTAAAACTCATCGCGTCCAAAAGTGTATTCATTTTTTATTCCAAACACAAAACTCTTCTGCACCAGATCGTAGGCATCATCATCCATGTAGCCACTCAAACCATAAACCTGAAATCAATCACAGATTCCTTACCCCTAACAACTCCACTTCCTCATATTTCTTGAATCTGATCCTTCCTTGGCATTCCTATGAATGATCAATGATCTTGATCATGGCCCCATCCTGTTTTGTCTACACTGCTCTAATCACTTCCTAACCGGTTGTTTTTCCTCCACACTGCAACCAGAAGATCAATTAATTTCATACCCATACATATTCTCAGGCTTAAAAACCTTTGAATGCCTCATATTACTGTTGTAAAGGATCAAGCCCAAGGTCTTGCCCTACAAGACCTTGTCCCTATGTAGCAAAGCTCTTGCTTTTAGTTCTTTTATGCACAATACCTCCATGTCTTTGCTGCTGTAGTCACGGTTCTCTGGAATGCCCTCCTACTTTTCTTCGCTTGGCCAACTCATGTGACTCTTTCTCCAGAAAGGCTTTTCAGAAACTCCTATTCAGCACTTTGTACATGTCTCTATCATAGTACTTATGACACCATACTCGATTTTTAAATTTAAGGAATACAAGGGATTCATGGCTCTCCATCAGTGATAAGTTCAAAGGTAGATTTTGTCTTTGTAAAAATCTTTTTTTTTTCCCTAAGCATCTAAATGCCTGACACATACTAACTGCATAATGTAATTCTGTTGCACGAAACTGAACTGAGATGTTGACTCTGACTCAAACTAAGCCTTTGACCTTGGAAAAGTCAGTTAATCTTTCTGAATCTTACTTTTCATAGTTTAAAAGGCTAGAGTTGGGCTAATTGATCTTTTAGGTCCCTTCCTGATCTGAAATTCTGATCATATAATTCCATTATCTCCTGGCTCAATGCAACTACATACCATTTCATATTTAATGTCACAAACATCAGACCATTATCTCCTTCTGTATAACTCTTGGCAGAACAATTGCATAAAATTTCTTCATTGTTTGCTAAACCATTTCAATGTATTTACAGAGATGTCACCTTAGAATAATCTAATTATGCCTTTATTCATTGCCAGAGAGGTTTATTTATTCTCTTATAATACATTCCATGTTAATATTATGTTCTCCTCTCTTGTGGCAATAAATTCACATTCAAGTGACTTGTTCAGAAGACACCTGTAGGTCTTATAGAGAAAAATAAATGAAGCTTTCAAAGATCTTGGACTTTAGGGCTTCCATAGTTGAAAAAGATAGGCTCTCAAGTATCAGAAAAGGTGTTTCTCTCTATTCTTCTTTCATAACTTCACTAAATAAAAGATACATTTGATATTCTGTGAGATCAATCCAATTTAAAGCCTGCTGCTTACTATTAAATTACAGTCCTAAAACTGGTTGTGATATAAGAAGTATCACTTGAATAGAATTCTTTGGGATGAGGATTAGGGAAAATAGGTCAGAATTCTACTTATAAATAGCAACCACCAGACGTTAATGATTTAACATAACAGAAATGCTCAAATTGTTTGTTTGTTGTTTTCCCACCCCATAGATTTTATTGGCTTAACCAACTGAACTAAAAGGTTGCCTCGATAACATGTGGAACCCAGGTCTGCAAACAGTTTCAGCGCAACCATCCTGAGAAGCAGAAACCAGCCCATTTTTAAAAATCGGATACTCGGTGGAATCACAAAAACTCTATGCTACCTTGAAACAAATCTCTACAGTGTAGGTTTGTTATTTTATTTAATGTATTGTGAATTCCAAGGATAAAAGGCATAAATATGCCAATGCAACTGATTTTTAAACCCAACAGGAAATTATTTTGATGTTAAGCAATGTTTAGGGCTGATCTCATTTCTACTTCCCACTTCCTTATTATTTCTGGAGTTGACAGTAGACCCAATGAATAACCATCTTATTTGTGAGCCTTATACACAGATTTCTTGCGATGTAGACTAAACAGTATTAAAGAAAAAGAAAATACCATGTATTCAGGTTCCATCAGTCAGATAATTCTGATAAGGCAACATCTAAAACATACTGGTATCATCACTATTCCATCCTAACTTGGCAGTAAAAAACACTGGCATTTGTAATCTGGAGAACATGTCCCAAGGGAAATCATGTACATCTTTTTAGTTTAGTTTCTCCATTTGTAATTTCCTTTGTTTCAAATAACATTTTAGAGGGAACACGGATATTTTAAATAATGTTTTAATTATTTTATCAAAGTAATCTCAGCAGATAAAGGTAATACAGAAAATAAGCAAGTATATAAAGAAATGCACAAAAGTTGCCCATAATCTTAGTTCTTGAGGCAACTACCATCAACTATTTTTCTCATTTAACATG
>NW_004444081.1:2232562-2234648 GCF_000243295.1 Trichechus manatus latirostris
GAGACATGGCCTCACCTTGCCTTTCCAATCTTTTCTCCAATGATTTCCCTTCACCTACGCAAGCCACAGTCAAACTGAATGGCTAGCTGTCCTCTCTCACTCTGTTCTTTCCCACCTCCATGCCTTTACTCAAGCCATTCACTCCACCAGTAATGCCCTTCTCCCCACCATTTTCCCATGCCTTAATCCTGCCATCCTTCACTACCAGCTTAGGTGCTTCCCCTGGTTCTCTTGGCTGGAAGTAACTTCTCCCTCCTCTGAACTTTTCTAGCACCCCCTCTGTACATTTTTCATAAATGTATCACTTCTCACTTTGTCATACAGTTGTTTATATTGGAGTTTCACTTGACCTTCTAGCTCTGAGGGCAGGATCTAGCTCTAGCTTCTAACAGTAAGGTCTAGAAGATTTAGAAGAAAAGAAGATTTAGAAAAAGAAATAAATAAAAAATAAAGGACACCTAGTTAAATTTGAATTTCAGGTAAAGAACAGATAATTTTTCAGAAAATATTTGAATATGCTATATATTCAAATATAACATGAGACCTACTTATACTAAAAAATATTCGTTCTGAAATGTGAAATTCAAATTTAAACAGGCGCCCTGTCTTTTTTCCTGGAAATCCTACTAAGAGACATCGAACAGTTTTTAAATGAATGAATTTCATCTAAGTACATATTCTAAATCTGTGACAACAGTTTTATTAGTACTGATTGATCTAACTTCAAATAGTCATAAGTTATAGAGAGCTTTGGAAAGGGTGTTAGTGGTCATTTAGTCCAATCTTCTAGTTTAAGGATTCTCTTAAAAAAAAAAAAAAAAAGTATCTCTCAGAGATTTGTTCCAAATCACATAAATAGCTGATGTTCTACTATACACCTCACTGAAACTGGAACTGTTAAGAATATAAAGTAGATCATCAAAGCTTCAGAGCACTACAGGGATGAAGAGAACTTGAACTGCACTTCTGAGTGTGCTCATTCACTCATTTTCAGGCCAGCATTGGCAGCTATGTCAGCACTTGTTTTACTGATCTATGTCTCACTACACGTTTTTATACATTGTTTCATATTGTAAAGTCTTAAGAGACAGTGACTATCTTGTCTGTTTGGGCACTGATCAATCCCACCATTTAGCAATTCTGCTAAATGAAATTTGATTATAAGACCCCGGAAATACATTGACAGAACCAGGGCAAAAAAAAAAAAAAGAAACACCAAACTAGTAATGTGCAGTTGATTCCAACTTACTGCACCCCACATACTTCAGAGTAGAACTGTGCTCCATAGGGTTTTCAGTGGCTGATTTTTCAGAAGTAGATTACCAGGACTTTCTTCTGAGGCACCTCTGGGTGGACTCAAACCTCCAACCTTTCAGTTAGCAGCTGAGTGCTTAACTATTAGACCTTGGTAAAATTATCTAAGGCAGAATTGTGGGTTCCCCATTTCTGGTAGCGTTTCTCTCCCTGCATCCCTGATGCTTCCCTTTAAGATACTCCATGATCCCTGCCTCCAGGCTTCTCTCCTTGTGGGGCCTTCTCTCTCTGGCACGTCTCCTTCCTTCCCTCAGAACCTTTCGGTCCTGCTCTCATCTACCTGACAGGTAGAAAAACAACCTGATAAACTAATCTGAGCAAACGTGTTAAAGAATAACATAGATTACATAGGCTTAATGTGCACCTCCTCCAAGAATAAGCTTAAATGTCATACTTTCTCTGAAGACTACTGACTTCCTGCAGAGGGTTAACTGCTTCCTCCTGGGTGTTACCACCACATTTCCATCAAACCTGTATTATAGTATTTCTTTGGTTGAAGTATAAGCCACTGTTCAATCCAACACACACACAGAATGATTTGTTCAAGGACAGGGACAATGTCTTCTTCATCTTTCTATTGCCAACACCTAATACAGTGCCGGCTTAATAACAGGTACTCAATATATAATTGTCCAATAAGTGTTTCTGTTAAATTTCTTTAAACAGGGAGTTCCTAGACATAGAACATGCCTTCAGGGGTCTTCTGAGAATAGGATTAATACTGGTTCAGGAAGATTTACAATTCAGAGCTATAAACCTTAAACTGTTTTGT
>NW_004444081.1:2235998-2237412 GCF_000243295.1 Trichechus manatus latirostris
AGAAGAAGGCTTTTGGTAAAGGATATGACAGATATAATCTTGCAACAACAAACCAAAAAATATGTGTGTGGTTACACAAATATGTACACAGGCATATATGTGTACAGGTATGAATATGTGGGTACATGTATGTACATGGATAGATGTATCTATAGGCATATGTACATACAGGTAAATGTCTACATGCATGTATATCCTTAATGTGTAGTAAACCACACAGGGGACACAGTTACAGATACTTCTCAGACATAACCAAACACCTCACGAGACTGGCTTTCTGGGTTTGAAGGCTTGTGGGACAACTCAATCAACTGACATAATAAAGTTCATAAAGTTTATGTTCTACATCTAGTTTGGTGAGTAGTGTCTTGGGTCTTAAAAGCTTGCAAGTGGCCATCTAAGATACAACTATTGGTCTCTACTCATCCAGAGAAAAGACAAAGAAGGAAACCCAAGACTCAGAGAAGAAATTAGTCTACAGTACTCATACTCTACACGAACCACAGCCTCATCCACCCTGAAACTGGAAGAACTAGATGGTGCCTAGCTACCACTACCCACGGTTCTGATCAGGGCCACAATAGATGGATCCTGACAGAATGGAAGAAAAATGTAGAACAGACCTCAAATTCTTAAAAAGTCCAAACTTACTGGACTGGTTGAGACTAGAGGACACCCTGAGACTATCGTCCTGAGATACCCTTTAAACTGAACCAAAACTACTCCCGGAGGTCAGCTTTCAGCTAAACAATCTTGGCTCATAGAATAAACAATATCACCTGTGAATAATGAGCTCCTTTAAAAAAACATCTAGAGGAGACCAAATGGTCAAAATTTACTCCAAAGCAAGGATGAGAAGGTTAGGGGGACGGGGAAACTAGAGTACTGGAAATGGGACAACCAGAACGTAATGAAGGAGAATGATGACACATTGTGAAAAATGTAAGCAACGTTACTGAGTAATTTGTGTAGAAATGGTTAAATGGGAACCTAGCTTGCTGTGTAAACTTTCTCCTTAAACACAATAAACTATTATTAAAAAAGAAAAGTTCTAGTTAACATCTTGTTTAACAATCACTCTATTTACTCTTATTTTGGCACTAACAACACTATTTTGAAGTTACCTGTTTAACTGTTTATATCCTCTGTGAGACCATGCACGCCAGGAGGAAAAGAACCAGGCTTCTCTTTTTCACTAGCTTATCCCTAGCATAACACAGTTCCTGGTACGCAGTGAGTACTCAATAAATATTGAAAAGAAATGAGTAAATGGACAGATAGACGTGAACCAATAGTTATCAATGGATAATTTCCCCAGGTAGCCGAGTATGGCAAGCTTACTCGCTGCTATGGTTTTGTTGTTTTATTGTTTTCCCCTGATTGGGTTGCTAAGCCATAGTCAATATCTGGAATA
>NW_004444081.1:2238960-2240372 GCF_000243295.1 Trichechus manatus latirostris
GATCCTACATTGGCAAGTTGGTAAATAGTTGGAGAACTTAGTTTTCTTGATTTTTGCTTGATTTTAAGTTGGAAGGACCTATGAAATCATCTAGAAAAAAAATTCCTCATTTTACTAAGTAGAAAACCAATGCCAAATGATTCCTGGTCCAGTGATCTTTTTATCTGGTTCCTTGCTGTGAAGAACAGAAGCAGAAGCCTGGAGATACAGAGTATTATAATTCTGCAACTTAATGGCACATGGTATGACCCTGGCTTCAAGAGTAATACACAAAAAGGTGCTTTACTAACACACAATTTGTTCAATAATGAGACTTGCAACCAAAAGCTATGTCTAATAAATGACCAGAAACTCTTTGTAATACTCATTGAAGTATGAGGGGATCTCAAAGGAAGGAAAAAGAGAAGTAAACTAATATTTATTGAATCCCTTCATCGTGCCAGCTACTTTATATTCATTATCTCATTTAACCCTCATCACAGCAGTCTTATTAACTACATTTTATAGAAGAATAAGCTGAGATTTAAAGACGTTTAGAAATTTCTCTTGAATACAAAGACTAGTAACGGGTAAGGACTGGGGTCTGAACATAGACCTGTATTAACCTCTTAGGTTAGCAGTAGTTCTCACCTCTAGGGAGCACCCACATCAGAATTACCTGGGAAGTGACCTTAAAGTGCTAGTTTAAAGTTCCTAAACCCAAAGATTCTTACTCAGTTGGTCTGAGGGTGGGGTCCCAGAATTTGAGTTTTTAACAAGTTCAGCACCACACAGAATTTTGACCCAAGTTAGCAGTGGCTACATCTTCAAAAAAAAAACTCCTCTGAGAGTGATTCTCAAGTAATTCTTAATCTTTTACATCTCAGTTCAGATCAATCACTTTACCAAAGACCCTGAGCTACCTCACAGAATAAAAAAGAATCCCTCCCCATTTCAATGCTTACCAGTATGTTTTCAATACAATTAAGATTTACAGCACCGGAAACTGAGTTGGTACTCAACCAAAGCTTGCTGAGTCCATGACCCACACAACATGAAGGGGTATCTGAACTGAATTTGATTACATAGGAAAGAGGGGGGAAGAGAATCCATAATGGAAATGGAACAAAACACACAGGGTTGAAAGTAAGCTGCTAAGGGCACTAGTGATGTGAGCCAGAATTGTAAGGGTATCAACCTGATTAGAAGAAAGGGTAGGTTTTAAAAGGTAGTTAGTGGAAGATTAGGCTAGATTGAAAGGTGGTTTGCATGATGTGAGAAATGGAATACCTGATTAAAGAATCTGAACTTGAGCAGACAAAAGAGCATTACAGTGTCTCACATAGAGAAGAATCCACAGTTAAAACATTATTTTGCACTGACAAGTAGTATGCTATAAATTTTGGTTCTGAAGCATGGTGCTAACACATACA
>NW_004444081.1:2240962-2242360 GCF_000243295.1 Trichechus manatus latirostris
GCTCCTTGGAAACCCACGGGACGGTTCTACTCTGTCCTATACGGTTGCCATTAGTTGAAATCGACTCTACAACAACTTTTTTTTTTTTTTTTTTAAATTGGGTTTCCAAGGCTGTAATCTTTACAGAAGAAGAATGCCACATCTTTCTCCCACCGAGTGGCTTAACCACTGTGCTACCAGGGCTCCTTAATAAAAACATAGTAAGTAGGGTGAAATAAAATGTCCTCATTACTCCACACTTATATGTCCCCATTATGGTTAGGGGAGAAGTAAAGTTATTGGAGATAAAGAATTCATTGCAATTCAGGGTAAGAAGGGTTGGAATGTTCTCTTAGCATAATATAGTCTAGCATTCTTACTGAGAAATGAGGTTAAAATTATGTTAATACTATGATTATGAATCCCTCATGTAGAGCAAATAGGGGTTTTCTTCAGGAAATTAATCTTCAGGGTGAAGTACATGTGTTAAAAGTTTTAATTAATATTAATTACAGGAGAAAAATCCAAGGTTCACCCTTCTCACAGGGAAAGCAGACACCGAGTCCCTTCAGAGAAGCCCTAGTCAACGAGCAGAACCAGAAGCAATTGGCAATATTTAAGACAAAGGAAGAATCTGAGAGCACCTGGAACTTCATTCTTCCCCCTTAGATTGCTAGTATATCCTAGGCAAACAGGAGCTGGGAGAAACACTGGAGGTTGCCAGAAGTGTTGGAAAAGAGGGTTAGGGAATGAGAGAATACACATGTAGGACATTTCTGAAGGCTTAGAGTGCACTGTGAGACTACCAGCCCGCTCAAAGATCTGGGAGGGAGACCTCAACCCTTGAACAACACAAGGGAGCCAAGTAGCTCGATCAAAGAATCCAATCAAGCAAATCTTTCCCAAAAGAACTGCTTAACCCTTCCTAGGTCTCAGTGAGTATTTTGTGTGTGTTGTAAGGAGGTGATACAACCTGTGTAAAATAAAAAACAAGGGTCTACTGCACAGGTTACAAAAATTAACACTGTCCCAACAGTATGCTGCAAGGGGTCAAGACTGGGCAGCATTAGGATTAGCTAAGGACAGAGCTTCTGACATTAGAATGTTGTTGCTGTTGTTATGTGCCGTCGAATCGATTCTGGCTCATGGCGACCCAACGTGTTACAGAGTAGAATTGCTCCACAGGGCTTTTGTGGCTGTAAACTCTATGGAAGCAGATCGCCAGGCCTTTCTTTTGTGACATCTCTGGGTGGTTTTAAACTGCCCACCATTCAGTTAGCAGTCAAGCACAAACTGTTTGCGCCACCTAGGGGCCTTACCTGAGTTTAAATTCTGGCTCTCTGGTTTACTAGATATATGAACTTGAGCAAATTGTTTAAGCTCTTAAATAATTTAAATTTAAGTTTTTGGTTTTTCATC
>NW_004444081.1:2246978-2256553 GCF_000243295.1 Trichechus manatus latirostris
TGTTTTCAGTTTTAAGTCCACACAAATTGAAGGGAACATTTTCTGTCATCTTTTTATTTCTCATAGGAACTATATGCACATGGTGGGGAGTGGGTGGGATATAAAAAGAAACAAAGCACATACACAATAAAATCTCTTTCTCACTCTGACCCCCAGCTTCCCTTTGCAGAGTCTACTACTATTGCTAATTTCTCCTCTTACATACATGTTTAAAAAGAAATGATTCTGTTCAACAACATTGCCTAGGTGCCCAGTTTGTGCCAAGCACCATGTTACATGCTGGGGAATCAAAGATCATTAAGAACCACCCCTGTACAGCAGTGGAGACAGACACAAAACAGATCATTCCAATACCATATAAATTTTAATTTTTTTAAGTATACAAAGAATCTACCTCAGACCTCTCTTCGCACATCCAACTGTCATGTAGCTGGACATTGTCACGTGCATGCCTCACAGGCATCTCAGGCTAGACATGTCCAAAACTGAATCATCAGCCACCTCCCAAAAGGAGTTCACCTCTGCTACCTGAATCAGAGAATGGTACCCTGTTTATCTAGATGCTTAAGCCAGAAAACTCTCATTCAACAGATATTTACCAATCATCTACAGTGTGTAAGGATGTGTGCTAGACTGTGGATATACAATAGCACATAGGGTAGTGCCTGTGTCCACTAAAGCTTAAGTATGGAGCTCCATCCTTGACTTCGACTTTTGCCGTCCACAAAGTTCTTCCACTTCTACTTCCTAAATTCCTCTGGGCTTCTCTCCATCCACACTGAAAATATCCATTATAGGTTGTCATCTTTTATTCCCTGGATTACTACACTAATCTCGTTTCCCTGCCTCTATTCTTCAATTCCTTTTCCTCACAATAGCCAGATTCATCATCTAAAATACAAATCTAATCATGTTGAAATTCTTCAAAATTACCATTACCCTTCCTAAGGTAAGAAGTCTAAACTCCTAAACACACCTAGCAATGCTCCTATTGATCTGGTCCCTGTTAACCTTTCCAGCCCTGTCTCTGGAATCGTTCAGTTCAATTGCTTCCTCTCATGCCTGGGTCTTCATAGGCATTGCTATCTTGATCTGAAACACTTGTCCTCCACCATTTAACCTAGCCAATTCTTGGTTATTTTCAAATACAGAGCCAATTAGATTGAACTACATTTTTTTTTTTTTATGAGAATATGAGCTCTGTCAGGTCAGTTATTAAGACTGGTTATTACCATGTTAGCTTGTTCACTATTATACTTCCAGTATCTACCTCAGGGGCTGGCACAAAATAAGGTGCTCAATAAATATTTCTTGAATGAATAAATAAATGGCAAGGAAACCAAGAGGAAAGTCAACAAATTCACTGTGGAATAGGAAAAGGCCGCTTGGAAAACATCTGAAAAATAAGTAAGGATAATTAAGAATTGGGCAAAAAAATATCAGAACCAGGAGATAGAATGAAGAATGAGAAAAGGTCTTGAAGTATAAAACAGCCTTATTTAGGTGAACTGGGTGAGGTGAGTGATGAGGTTGAAAAGATAAACACAGGCAAGATCATGGAAGCCTTAGCATGCCACGCTATTGAGCTGGACTTTATCTTGGAGGTGATGGGGGGAGGGAGGGCTATAGAAATTTAAGCAGGTGAGGGAAATGGTCACGTTTACATCTGAGACCAGCCATTCTGGCTACTTACAAGATGGATTTTGTGGTGGAGGTGGTAAGCCAGAGGCAGTGAGATAAAATTGGTGGTAGTGGAAATGAAAGGAAGGGACTAATTTGAGTTTGAAGAGCTCATGAGTCCTCCCAAATGGATCTATCTAGAACACAAGCAAATAAGTCTGAACCTCAAAAGAGAGGTAGTTTTGGAATTCTCTTGTACCCTGTAGCCAAATACAAGCGAGAATAGTTTTGGAATTCATGAGCAAATAGGTTAAAATAATGAAAGCAGATGATACTGTCCATAGGGAAGAGACAGACAGAAAACAAACTTAAGGTTAGAAACTGGGACATACTGTTAAGAGGGCAGGTAGAGAAAATTCCCCTAAGAACTGTGAGGCAGGTAGAAGAAACAGGAGAGAAGCAAAGGGAATTTGGTTTCAAAGAGGGTCTGATCAATGTAGCAGAGAGGTCGAAAAGGAGAAGCATGATCAGTATCATAGGTGGAGAAGGTACATTTCATTGAGATAGATGAGGGAGAGGCAGATCTATGTGGCAGTCAGGGAAGTGGATAGGGAGGAAATTAGAGTATATGTTGCATGATGGCTTTGGGTTTCTCAATTGGGAACAAAGCAACTGGAAACTACTGTGGCCCCTATGGAGCCTCTATTCTAATGAATGGGTCTCTGATAACAATTAGAGATTAACCTGTTGCCTTTGAGTCAATTCTGACTCATAGGGACACTACAGGACAAAGCAGAAATGCCCCATAGGGTTTCCAAGGCTGCAATCTTTACAGAGGCAGACTGCCACATCTTTCTCCCATGCTAAGCACTTTACATGAGCTGATTTAATCCTCACCACGCCCTACAAAGCAGATACGACAGTTGTTGTTAGGAGCCAGCGAGTCGGTTCCGACTCATAGTGAGTCTGCGTACAACAGAAACACTGCCCAGTCCCGCACCATCCTCACAATCATTGCTATGTTTGAGCCTACTGTTGCAGCCACTGTGTCAATCCATGTCACTGACAGTCTTCCTCTTTTTCGCTGACCCTCTACTTTACCAAGCATGATCTCTTGCTCCAGTGGTTGGTCTCTCCTGATGATATGTCCAAAGTAAGTGAGACAAAGTCTCGCCATCCTTGCTTCTAAGGAGCACTCTGGCTGTACTTCTTCCAAGACAGATTTGTTCATTTTTCCGACAGTCCAATACTCTTTGCCAACACCATAATTCAAATGCATCAATTCTTCTTTGGTCTTCCTTATTCATTGTCAGCTTTCGAATGCATATGAGGTGATTGAAAATACCATGGTTTGAGTCAGGTGCACCTTAGTCCTTAAGGTGACATCTTTGCTTTTTAGGACAGTTATCACTGCTTTAAAGATGCAGAAACCAGCTCAGTTAGGTTAAACAATTTGCTTAAGGCTCCATTAGGTTGTAGGTGCTGGAGTCAGGGATTTAAATCTAGCTCTTTCTGACTCCAGAGCCGTGCTCTCAGCCACAGTGCTTTGCTAACTTTCTTTGTTTCTAAAGGAGACATGGTCTAGTGGGGGATGAGCATGCACGTTGTTGTTAGGTGCTGTCAAGTCGGTTCAGACTCATAGCAACCCTGTGTACAACACAACGAAACAATGCCCAGTCCTGTGTCATCCTCACAATCATTGCTATGTCTAAGCCCATTGTTGCAGCCACGCGTTGCATGCATAAGTAATATCAATTCGATTTGGCAAGTGCCAGTGAGAAGGGTGTCTTCTTTCTCTCTTTTCCTCACTGACTCTGACATTTTTCCATTTTCCTAATTTAGTTTTCAATTTTACTAGATTCTGGCTTGGAGACTTGCATCAATAAATAGACATAGAAGGGGAAAAGAAAATCCTAAATAACTGAATATAAAATGTATTTGTATTTAGAATTGGCCTTGACTTCTATACCAATTGGTATAATCCTTCAACCCACACAACAAAGTACCAGAATTTGTCTGTTTTCAACACAACTTGTCCAGCATTATTTTTCATTTCCTTCAGTCCACACCTTCCATGTAATATACAACCCTCATCAGATAATGCTGTACCCTGTAGCCAAATACAAGTACTATTGTGTTCTCTATGCCCCAAACCTCAAGGGAATTTAATGGGTTTTCGTCCCTGACAAGTAGGCCTGTCACGTTTTCCGTTGCAAGACTTTGACTTGCAATGTATTAAGTGTGGTGTTTCCACTCTTGAAAACCCACGTAAAAAATACAGATTTCTGGGCTCCTTATCTGAAAAGTCCCAATCACTCGGGGACAGGTAAATTTGGAAAACTGTTCAGTGGTGGAAAGCACTTGGAGTGCCTGGTTTCTGCGGAGGGATGTACAGAAGGAGTGGAAACGCAGATCAGGAGACGTGGGTTCTACTCCAGACAGTGCCACTTACTGTATAACTTGGGGGAAAAAAATCACTCATCTATGAGTACCAGTTTTCTTGCCTGTAAAAGTGAGAGGATTTAACAACATGAACTGCTGGGTTCCTTCTACCTCTCAGTGTCGTGCTTGTGAATTCAGAATCAGAGGACCTTTTTCCAAATTCTGGCTCTACAACTTGTGAACTCTGTGCATGGCTTCAGGCCACTTGCATAATGTCCCTGCGATTCAGATTTCTCATTTGTAAAAGGCGGATAACGACTACCTATCCGCACCCCAGACCCTTTTGACGGAGCCAAATGTAGTAATGCCAAACATCCCTATTACTATTATTACTCTGGGACTCTATGAACTTACCCCGCTCCCACTGAGAACCCCACGTCCTCTCTCCCTTGTCACCTTGAGCTTTGCCCAAGTCTCCTGAAACCCTCCATTCGCTTTTGCTCTTCACTTCGGACCCACGCCCCAAGGTCTTGGGGAACTCGGGAGCAACTCCGTACACAACCCAAACCCGGACCGGACCCTTCTTCTAAACCGCGGCAGCCCCACTTCCTGCGGAATCGCGATTTCGACTGGACGCCAACTCCGCGAAAATTGGTTCCCCCCTGAGCTCGGCGCTTTCCACTTCAACGCAAGCCCACGCGCCTTAAGCTTTTTGAGCCCTACAGGCATCCGGCGCGGCTGGCGCGCAGGAAGTGGGCGGGCTAGAACGGGCGGGACTTCCAGTAGGAGGCGGCAAGTTTGAAAAGTGACAACGGTTGAAATGTGTTGGTTTTTTCCTTTGCCTTCAAGTGCTTCGCGAACCCGCCGCCTTCCTCTGGGCGGTTGGTGAGCTCGAACGGGCGCAGAAGGACGGAGGAAGGGAGACTGAGGGCGCCCTCTCCCTTCAAAGACGCGGGCAAGAGACAGGACGCTTAGCCTTAAACAGTGTTTCCGTTCTGCGCAACGCTGGGGAGGAGGCTAGCGAATCCAGCCCTTGGGAGGTAGGGACGAGCTCATACTTCATTTTTACTTGTTTTTAGCCCCAGGAACAGCAGAACTAGTGGGTGTTGTCTGGTGCAGCATAGACTGTAGGAGAAGAGATTTGAACTGAAGCTGGTCAATTTAAGCTTTATTTATGTTTTTGGTTTGTTTTTGTCCCTTTATTTGGAGGAGTGGCGGTTAGTTGTTAGTTGTTGTTAAATGCCTTCTAGTCGATTCAGCCGGAGTGCTCATTGGAAGCGAGGATGGCGAGACTTCGTCTTACATAGTTTGGACATGTTATCAGGAGGGACCAGTTCCTGGAGAAGGACATCATGCTTGGTAGAGGGTCAGCGAAAAAGAGGAAATCTCTCAACGAGATGGATTGACGAGGTGGCTGCAACTATGGGCTCAAGCATAACGATTGTAAGGACTTTGCAGTGTTTCGTTTTGTTGTACACAGGGTCGCCACGAGTCAGAACCGAGTCAACAGGACTCAACACAAGTCCATTCTGACTCAAGGCGACCCCATGTGTATAGAGTAGAACTGCTCTATAGGTTAAGTCTGTGACTTTTCAGAAGCAGATTGCCAGGCCTGTCTTCCAAGGCCCCTCTGGGTGGGTTCTAACCGCCAGACTTTCAGTTGGTAGTAAAATGCTTCACCACTTGTGCCACCCAGGGACTCAAAAAGGATAACTAGATAGACAGACGGACAGATATAGATACATCTATATATATAGATATATAGGCAGCAGGCAATCCCCGGGTTAGGAATGTCAGACTTACCCTAACACTGTAAAGCCTATTATATTAAAAATTCAAGGTACATACAATGGTTTGTAAAAGCAAACAGGTGCTACTTTGCGACATGCATTAAAACACTGTTATTATTACTGTATTATTATGTTAAAGATGTTTCAGTGTATGTAGAAGTGTTTCTTTAATGTTTTTTATGCATAGAAAAGTACACTATACTACGCATTAAGACAAACATTTGACTAACTTTAGAGGAGAACAATATACCTAACTGTCCCAGTTCACCTATGGATTTGACTTAGGAACAAAACTCATTTGTAATCTGGGGACTGCCACTGCCACTTACTGTATAACTTGAGAATATATATGTGTATATATAGATATATATATATATACCATACTGTCGAGGAGAAACATTAATAACAGACATCTTACTTTGATTTTAAGTTTTTCTCTTACCCACAAAACCAAGTATTAACCATAAAAAAGCCTGACACAAACACCCCTTCACATCCCCCCCACCAGAAGTTGCTTTACAGCAATGTAAATTTGTCTTTTCCTGCTAGAAAAAGGTGTCATTGTTGTTAGGTATCATTGAGTCAATTCCAACTCATAGCAACCCTATGTACAACAGAACCAAACACTGCCAGTCTGGCATCATCCTCACAATTGTTGCTATGTTTGAGCCCATTGTTGCAGCCAAGGTGTCAGTCCATCTTGTTGAGCATTGGTCAATCACAAAACCATTGCCTAGTTATTTAATGAAAAAGACTCTAGGCTTTTTCAGTTTAAATCTCAAGAGGTTTGATGATGGCAGGTGGGTAGAGGGCCAAATTTTTAGTCAATGGCAATGGGTTTGTTTTTTAATGTTAACTCAGTAACCGGTATGTACTTGGTAATCATGGAAACTTGTATTCAGTAAAAAAAAAAACACATTGCCGTTGAATCGATTCCGACTCATAGTGATCCTATAGGACAGAGTAGAACTGCCCAATAGGGTTTCCAAGGAGCGCCTGGTGGATTGGAACTGCTGACCTTTTTGGTTAGCAGGTGAACGCTTAACCACTGCACCACCAGGGCTGTATTCAGTAAGGAAAAAATATTTAAAACTTCCTGTGAAATCTCAAATCTTTGGGAGTACTTCTATTTCATTTTTCCTTCATGCTTGTGAGACTGATGCTTAACAATTTGGAAATTGTTTATTAAATTATGAAACAATTATATTATTATTTTGAGCTAATTCAAAGGTTTGTTTTTAACAGTTCGGCCTTTTTTTTTTTTTTTTTTTAAATCAGAATGGTCTTCCTACATACATAGAGAAAGACTGCTTGGAATAAACTTTGTTTCAATTTCTTTGAGTTTTGAATTAAAAAAAAAAAAAATCTTAACCCAAAAATCAAAGGAAGAGAGCCATGTAAGCACGGCACTAGGATGCATAACATGATCACTTTTCCTGAATGAGTTCTAGAAACTGTTTAATTCATTGAGGCTGGGAGTCATTTCTGTTTCCTTTTTGTTTAATATCTGCCTCTTGGGATTGTGATTTTCACTATTTTAGCAAAACCTACTGAGCATTTTTGGTGTTGCAGATGAAGTGAGAAACAGGGTAAAATTAGTTAATTTCTGCTACTGCTATGCTGTCTGAGGGCCATTTTATACATATTAAGTCATTTATATACTTTATCCCACCAAAGAGCACAAACTATGTGGTTGGAAGTTCTCTCTTTCTCCATCTCCCCCTTTCCTTTTCTCCTCTCTTCTCTCCTACAGTCTCTCTACCTCTACCTGTCCTCATTCCCACTTCCCCTCAAATACTCATGAATGAATAGAAGTTGGATAGGGAAGGAGAATCCAAAAAGAAACAATGGAAGTCTGGGAAAGGATATGGAGGAGACTAACTTGCAGCAGGAAGTTCATTAGATTACTAAACTGTGGAAGGTTTTAGAAAACAAGCAGAAAAATTTGAATTTGATGCGGTAAGTGAAGTATTTTTATATAGATGTTACATGATCAACTCAGTGTTTTATAAGGATTAATCTGATAGCATCGTGCAGAACATTAGAGAGAAAAGAGGGATACGTGATATTAACAGTGCTCTTTTTACCCCTGCTCATTTTCTCTGTTGTAATAATCGCTAATCCAGATGCATCCTGTTTTGAAAAATGACTTTTTGTTTAGTCTTTCTTTGTTCCAGTCATTTTTTCAACGATTTTTAAATACATTATTTAGCCAGACAAGGATGCCCTCTATCACCACTATTATTCAACATTGTGCTGGCGGTCCTAGCCAGAGCACTTAGGCTAGAAAAAGAAATAAAGGGCATCCAAACAGGTAGGGAAGAAGTCAAAGATGATATGATCTTATACACAGAAAACCCCCAAAGAATCCACGAGAAAACTACTGGAACTAATAGAAGATTTCAGCAAAGTTTCAGGATACAAGATAAACATCCAAAAATCAATTGGATTCCTTTACACCGACAAAGAGAACCTTGAAGAGGAAATCACCAAATCAATACCATTTACAATAGCCCCCAAGAAAATAAAATACTTAGAAATAAATCTAACCAGAGAAGTAAAAGATCTATACAGAGAAAACTACGAGACACTACTGCAAGAAACCAAAAAAGACCTACATAAGTGGAAAAATATACCTTGCTCGTGGATAGGCAGACGCAACATAGTGAAAATGTCAATTCTACCCAAAACAATCTACAGGTACAATGCAATCCCGATCCAGATTCCACCAGCATTTTTTAAAGAGATGGAGAAACAAATCACCAACTTCATATGGAAAGGGAAGAGGCCCCAAATAAATAAAGCATTACTCAAGCAGAAGAACAAAGTGGGAGGCCTTACACTATCTGATTTTAGGACCTATTATACTGCCACGGAAGTCAAGACAGCCTGGTACTGGTACAACAACAGATACATAGACCATTGGAACAGAGTTGAGAATCCAGATATAAGCTCATCCACCTATGAGCAGCTAATATTTGACAAAGGCTCAAAGTCCATTAATTGGGGAAAAGACAGTCTCTTTAACAAATGGTGCTGGTATAACTGGATACCTATATGCAAAAAACTGAAACAAAACCCATACCTCACACCACGTTTGAAAACTAACCCAAAATGGATCAAAGACTTAAATATAAAATGGAAAACGATAAAGATCATGGAAGAAAAAATAGGGACAACACTAGGAGCCCTGATACATGGCATAAACACAATACGAACCATAAGTAACAGTGCACAAGCACCAGAAGAGAGACGAGGTAAATGGGAGCTCCTAAAAATCAAACACGCTCATCAAAAGACTTCACCAAAAGAGTAAAAAGACAACCTACAGACTGGGAAAAAAATTTTGGCTACTACAAATCCGATCAGCGTCTAATCTCTACTGCAAAACCTCAACAACAAAAAGACAAATAACCCAATTAAAAAATGGGCAAAATATATGAACAGGCACTTCACCAAAGAAGATATTCAGACGGCTAACCAACACATGAAGAAATGCTCATGATCCTTAGCCATTAGAGAAATGGAGATCAAAACTACGATGAGATATCATCTCACCCCAACAAGGCTAGCATCAATCCAAAAAACACAAAATAATAAATGCTGCAGAGGTTGTGGAGAGACTGGAACACTTATACACTGTTGATGGGAATGTAAAATGGTACAACCACTTAGGAAATCAATTTGGCGCTTCCTTTAAAAGCTAAAAATAGAGGTACCATATGATCCAGCTATCCTGCTCCTTGGAATATATCCTAGAGAAACAGGACCTGTCACACGAAT
>NW_004444081.1:2257636-2260220 GCF_000243295.1 Trichechus manatus latirostris
AAAAAAAAAATTTGTATGGGAGACTAACTTGAAATGTAAACTTCATTTAATTACAACAATAAAAAATATATATATTATTTAGATGAAAATATAGATGCATATTTCTGCTGGAAGGGGTACCTAAATATGTGAGGTGTCAGAATCTAGATTCACAAAGATCCTGACTCTAGAATGAAAGCTTGAATATATGAAATTCAATAGTATAAAATATAAAACCTTGCTGAAAGTTCTCATAATCAATTACATAAGAAGATGGGGAGGTGCTGGCCTGATATACGTGAGTCATGTTGAACAAGTTCTGAGGATTTAAATTGATCATAAATATGTATTTGTTAGTAAGTGCTACAGTTGTAGACTATTAGATCGGGGCAGCTATTGCCTGCTATATAACTACTCTGCCCTGTGCAGACCATATCTGGAATATTGTGTTCAGTTTGGGCATTACATTTTAAGAAGACATTGATGAAACTGTGTGTTTTGGAAGAAGCTGAGTAGGATGGTAAAGTTCCTAAAACAATGTCATATAAGGAGTGGCTAAAAAAAATTATGGATAACGTTAGAGAAGAGAGGGCTTTGCAGAGATGATAGCTTTCTTCATGTTTTTGAAAGTGGTGCCATGTAAAAAAGGGATTTAATATATTCTATGTAGTTGCAGTGACTAGAAATAGGACCAGTGAGTAAAAGTTATAACAAAACAGATTTCTGCACAGTATGAGAAGAGATCTCTAACTATTAGAGTCACACTAAAATGGAAAATTTTCTTTGAGAGAGAGTTCTGTGATATTTGCAAGTGGTCAAGCAGAATTGGGAAGTCATCTGTCAGTTATCTTTAGAATGAATCCCTACGTTTGTTAGAGGTTAGGCAGGTAGGTTGCTAAAGCTCCTTTTTAAACCCTAGTATTCTAAGCAATATTATAGCCTAAACTAATAGATTTCCAGAATTGTGGGTTATTTCAGTTTGCAAAACTGAATAGATTCATATCGGATCTCTGGGATCATTCTATTTCCCTGGAGAGTGGAGGATCTGTAGGTAATAGAACAGTTATTTGTGGAGTTAGTGGCACTGCTGCAGTTGCTCCTCTTTTTTCTCCTCCTATGACTGTTCTTCTAGGCGCAGGTAGAGAAATGAAGACGATGAAAAGCTCTTAGCTTAGTAAGAGCTCACAGTGTAGTGTCAGAATTCTATAAACATGATCACAATACCTTGTGACAAGTATTAGTTAAATAAAAACAGTTAAATAAAAGAAAGTTTCTTAACTTCAGCGTTGACATTTTGGGCCACATAATTCTTTGTTTGGGGAGGGTTGCTCTGTGCATTATAGGATGTATAGTCGCATCCCTACCCGCTACCCATTAGATTCCAGTAGCATCTACCAAGTCCTAGCAACCAAAAATATCTCCAGACATTGCCAGATGTCCTCTGGGTGTCAAAATCGTGAGAACTTCTGCTCTAGTGGGACACAGGTGGAAATAGCTTACTATCCAAGGACATTAGGGGAAGAGTTTTTTGTTTTTTTTTTAGTTCTAATTCCTGGTGATTGGAATTCCTGCCAATTACAGCATTCTGTTCTCATTTTTTTTTTTTTCTGTCTCTCTTCCTTCTTGCATCTTAAACCTTATTAGCCATCTCACTGTGTGTATATTGAATAGGATGTCAAATCAGAGTACAGGTTTTTTAATCTACCTTACGTTGCTATTGTTTATATGCAGCTCCTGCTTTATGGTATTGCCTGTAAGCTTTGCTTTGAGGATTAATCCTCAGGGTTTTGTTAAACCCTCTGCTCCCCAAAGTTTAAAAAAAATACATGGTTTCTCATCTATCTATTCAGCCAAAAATCCTTCTTCTCATATGAAGTGAGCAGCATTATGAAAATTAGGAGAAAATGACTGGATCACTTTAGAATAAAAATTCTTTTAGGCTATACCAAAAGAAACTAAACCTGTTTTGTGCCACCAGGGCCCCTTTTAGGCTGTAGATAAATATAATTTGTGTTTGTCTTACTAGAATGTTTGATGATAATTAAATTACTATGAAGAGGTCAACCTTGGCTTGCTAATTTTGTTCTTACATGTATATTTATTATCTCCCAGGTAGTGTGAACTGCTGGGTGTGCCATGTTTCTAATCTATGCGTTTTCTTCCTTCAGACGAGCAAGAAACTCCCAAGATGGAAGCTTTGTCTTTCCCCAGGTATAATGTAGCTGAGATTTTAATTCATATTCGGAACAAGATCTTAACAGGAGCTGATGGCAAAAACCTCTCCAAGAATGATCTTTATCCAAACCCAAAGGTAAAATGTAGTTGTGCTTGCGTGTGACATGATGGTATTTGAGAACAAAGTAAGCTCCGAGGTATATCATGTGGCAAAAAAGCATGTACCCTACCCTTTGATATAGGAAAGTCACTTTTTTTGTTTTGTTTGGTTTTTTCATTTGCCCTTTTTTTTTTTTTTTTATTGTATTTCAGGTGAAGGCTTACAGAAGAAATATTTTCTCATGAAACAGAAGTACACATGTTGTTTTATGACATTGGTTAACAACCCGACAACATATCAACCCTCTAACTTCTCAACCTTTTTTTTTTT
>NW_004444081.1:2261793-2267725 GCF_000243295.1 Trichechus manatus latirostris
AGTGATCGTGAGCATTTCCTCATGTGTCTGGTGGCCATTTGAATGTCTTCTTTGGTGAAGTGTCTGTTCATTTCCTTTGCCCATTTTTTAATAGGATTATCGGTACTTTTGTTGTAGAGGTGTTGGATATTCGGAAAGTCATTTTAATCCACAGAAAATCTCTTACCTAATGTAATTTTAAATGTCATAGTGGTTAAGAGCTCAGCTGCTAGCCAAAAGGTCAGCAGTTCAAATCCACCAGCCACTCTTTGGAAACTCTATGAGGCACTACTGCTCTGTCCTGTAGGGTCACTATGAATCAGAATCGACTCCACAGCAACGGGTTTGGTTTGGTTTTTGGTAATGTAATTTTAAAATAACATTAAGCTTATATGTGGGGCTACTGCTACATCCCCATTAGGAATTCAATTCTTTAATATGGTTGCTTTCTTCAAAACATCGCCTCTAAACCATAGACTTACTAAAGTATATTAAATTTTTTATTATTATTGGAGTGGTGGTCTGAGGGTATCATTTATTGGTAGGGCTTAAAGGAACTTATTCCAAGTGGCTTCCAACCACAAAAAGTGCTTAGAAACAATTCTCTTTGGAAGCTTACAGATTAATTTTCTTGCATTATGCCTTGGGGTGAATTGACTTGTTTTGACAGACATTGTTCTTTATATCTTTAGTTATTAAACGCAGAAATGAACTATTTATGTGTCACAGAAAATCCCAAAGCCTCCTTCCAGTTTCCTGTGTTGATGCTGAAGTGACAATGTAGTAAAACCTGGTATAATGGTACAGGATCCAAATTTTTGGTTACGGTACCCCTTTAATCATTCAAAATGGAATGAATAATCAGAATAAATGACAAGGCCTTTAAACTGAATAACTTTTAAGTTTATGAAGAAAAAAAAAACATGTATTTTTCTATTTTTCTCACTTTGCTGTTCACCTAATGGACTTGTATATGGACCAGAACAGGTTGCTAGGCCAGCATTTGAAAACCACTGATTTAAAAGATAAAACTTTAAAACTGCCATACTGCCTTGTTACATATACACCCCTTGGATCAAAGTGTTCACTTAAACTTATTACTAACTTAAGGCATCAAACAAGGTTTCCCATGGTGGTTTTCCTTTTTTTTTTTTTTGAAAATACATCCTTCATGTGCCATTAGTTCTGCCATATGCCTGACAGCATGTTCTGAAAGATTAACCCTGCTTTCTCCACTCCCTAGGGTGGATGAGTTGCTTAGATTGGGTTTGGATATACTTACTCTCCTTCTGTATATAAGCTTGAACAACTGGTCTCATTGACTACTTATTACATATAAGCAAACTGTTAAGTATCATAAAATGTTTTAAGATTTGGAAAGTTTAAGAACTATTTCATGGGAAATAGAGTAATTTAGTTACCCTTTCCTTCTTTTCATTGATTAACTATAGTACTGAATGGTGATGATAATAGTGATACAACTTTTGAGTCGTGCACCAGAGTATTGAATGTTCTTTCTCTCTTGTAGCCTGAAGTCTTGCACATGATCTACATGAGAGCCTTACAAATAGTATATGGAATTCGACTGGAGCATTTCTACATGGTGGGTTTAAGATGAGGCAAAATTATATTCTTTTGCTGCATTTTTCCTTCCTATAATGCATACCTGGTTTTCAGGATAGGGAGTTCTTGACTTTATTTTTAACAAATTTATGGCTTGTATAACATTAATTAATATTACTTGCAAAGACATCTTAAGCATATTAATGGTTTCTCTATATTGATACCTTTAATTTATATTTAAGCTAAGATGAAAGCTGTTGTAAAAGACCTAAATGACATTTACAAATTATTGATGCTGTGCAATTATTCACAGTTCTGCAGGTTCGTTTTCAGAGACTATAATAAACAAAGCAAAGTCTTCACAGGTATTGCTCTGTTCTCAGTAAGGGCTCACAAATTAGAGTAGAAGATACGCAGTAAGATTGAATACAGTTGAAATGAGGCAATTGAACTTTTAGCAAATTCAGTATTTCCGGTAGAGAAGATCAGTTTTCTTAATCTTTTTGTTGTTAAATCATCAAGGAATTATCTGAAAATGCACTAATAATGTAATGCCTTTGAAATCTAACTGATCTGATTGCGTATTATCTAAAATCAAAGGCTTTACAACTTACTAACTGAAACCTTGTTAAGGCTTAGTTTTCTTTGTATATGAAATAGGGATGGCACTTTCTCATAGGATTGTTGTAAAAATTAGAAGAGAATACGTGTAAAACACTTAGCATGGTACCTCATATTTAGTAAATCCTTACCATTACTCCTTCATTAAAAAAATCTTTATTCTGTAGCCACCACGGTGGCACAGTAGTTAAGCACTCAGCTGCTAACCGAAAGGTCAGCAGATCAAACCCACCAGCCGCTCCTTGGAAACCCTGTGGGGTGGTTTTGCTCTGTCCTAGAGGGTCGCTATGAGTCGAATTCGACTCAATGGCAACGAGTTTGATTTGGTTTTGGTGAGCCTAGCATTATTAAGATTAATGACAACCCTAATTTTGTGCTAGGATGTTTATTGTTCGTTTTTTATAATTTAATTATAAGTTATAGATTATGATTTTAATGTATGATTAAAGTTTCTTGAGGTTAATTTTTCTCATGATGTCTAATCAATGTGTAACTTAGATTTTGTGATATATTACATTTAGATGCCAGTGAACTCTGAAGTCATGTATCCACATATAATGGAAGGCTTCTTACCAGTCAGCAATTTATTTATTCACCTGTGAGTAAAGAGTGTTTTGTTTACATCGTGCTAAGCATTTTTAGAGTCCCTAGGTGGCACAAATGGTTTGCACTCAACTGCTAAACTGAAAGGTGACATTTGAACCCACCCAGCAGTCACATGGAAGAAAAGGCCTGGCAATCTGCTTCCATTAAGATTGCAGCCAAGAAAATCCTACGGAGCAGTTTTACTCTAACACATGGGGTTGCCATGAGTTGGAATCTAGTCAGTGACAACCATCAACAACAAGCTTTCTTAATTTTATTTTTTTTTGATGAAGGAATTTCTACCATTTCCCTATTCACTCCATCCCATATACATTTACAGTTGTAGGCTTCTATGAAACATAGCTAACTGCCTCAACCTGTGGCAGTTTTTCAGGATGCTTTTAACTGAACTTCTAAGAAATTTGTAATCTAAAATCTTTTGCTACCTTTGTGGCAAGTTTTGAGTTCCTAAAGAGTCTTAGTACCTCTAAGAGTGTGTGTTGTTTCTTAGAATCTATAACTGTACCTTGGTATTGCATGGATACTTATATAATCAGAAAAAGTAGATTTCAGTGCTATAGGATTATGCATTATAGCAGACTTCTGACTTGGTCCTTTGGCATTGAGAAATATATCTAGAAAGCTCTTTTTGAAAATAAAATATTTATATCCTGTGGCTAAGTATTTACTTTTCAATATTCTTTCTTCAAGGGACTCATTTCTGCCCATCTGTCGGGTGAATGACTTCGAGATTGCTGATATTCTGTATCCAAGTAAGTTAGAATTTAAGACAATTTTTATTTCATTGTCTGGCTTCAATCTAATAATTCATCTTTCCATTGATAAATAATAAAAAAGGAAACTACCTTGCAGAAATTCATATTGATATCATTTATTTTCTTTAAGCGATTATATCTAAAAATGAGAAACCTCTTGAAAAGGGAATTACCAAGAATATTGCTTCACATATTAATAACATTTTAATTTTTTAAACATTCAAAAATATAGCATGGCTTATTATATTAACTAAACATTGAGTTTGTATTTTGGTGGGATCTTGCCGTTTTGGGTTGGTCACATGGTATAGTAGGAAGTAAAAGATTTTTAATAGGGCTACCTAGGTTTGAATCCTAGTTCTGCCAGTTACCAGCTGTGTGAGTAGCAAGTTACTTAGCATCTCTGATTCTTAATGCCCGCCTGTCAGGCTTGATTTGAGGGCTGGAGATTTAAGACAGTGCCTGGCATATAAAGATGCTCAGTAAGTGGCAGCAAGGTAGAGCTTTAGCCATGAATCATTCCTGGGATTTAAGTACGGAATATGTATTTTATGATACTTTTAAATTACTGTCTAAGAGTTTTTGCTCATTTAAATTGGCTTTTAGATAGTTTATCATATTTTTAAGGATGAATTTTTTAAATCCTATTATTGGAAATTTTTTCATTTGTAGATCCACAGAAAAGCTGTTTTTCCATTTATTTAAACAATGTTCTACAAATATGAGAACGCAAATAATATACAACTGTGATATTGCATAGTGGATTCATCATGCAAATTTTATCAAATGTAACAATTACTTTTTACCATGAACAAAATATCTTTTAGCACTATGGTAAGAATAGTCATGATATTATATTAGAATGTAAAATTTTCCTGGCTTTATTGAAGTGTCCCTTAATTCATTTGACTCTTTGTACTTAAAGTTGATTTATGTTGCCAGAGATTTGGTGTGCTACTTTTCATTTTTGTAAGTTTTATTGATGTAAATTTACACACAATAAAATACATCAATTTTCAGTGTATAGTTGGATGAGTTTTAACAAACGTCTACAGCCATGTAACTACAATTGTGGCAGTGACATTGCCATGGACCTCAGAAATTCCCTTTGGTCCCTTTGCAGTCAGTCTCCTTCAGCCACCTCCTGGTCCCTAGCAACCACTGATTTGCTTTCTATCACTGTAGTTTTGCCTGTTCTAGAATTTCACATAGGGTTGCTATGAGTCAGATTGACTCGACAACACACAACAGAATTTTATACAAACGAAATCGTAAGTCGGTAGTCTCTTTGTGTCTAACTTCTTTAACTTAGCATAGTGCGTTTGAGATTCATCCTTGCTTTTGCATTTATCAGTACTTTGTTTCTTTTTATTTCGGAGTAGTATTCTGTTCTAAGTAATACGACAGTTTGTTCATCCATTGACGGACGTTTGAATTGATTCCAGTTTTTGGTCATTATGAACAAAGTTGCTATGAACGTTAGCGTATAAGTCTTCTGTGGACATATGATTTTCTTTCTTTTGGGTAATTATCTAGGAGTGAAATTGCTGGTTCATGTAGTAAGTACATGCTTAACTTTAAGGAACTGCCAAGTTTTTCTTAAGTGGCTGCATCATTTTGCCTTACTACCAGCAATGTATGAGAGTTTCACTTGCTCCATCTCATCCCTGAAACTTATATTGTCAGTTCTTAATTTTAGCTATTCTAGAGGGTGTGTAGTGTTACCTCATGGTTTTAATTTTCATTTCCTTGATAGCTAATAACAATGAACATATTTTCATATGTTTATGTGCTATCCGTGTATCTTCTTTGGTGAAATGTCTGTACAAGTTGTTTGCCTGTTTTGTTTTGTAATTGAATTGTATGTCTTACTGAGTTGTAAAGCTTCATCAGATATTTTGGAAACAATTCACTTATTAGAGTTATGTCATGCAGATATTTTCTCCTAGCCTATCACTTGCCTTTTCAATTTCACTGCAGTGTCTTTTGAAGAGCAACAATTTTTTAATTTTGAAGAGTCTAATTAATCAATTTTTTATTTTATGGTGATAAAACCATTTTTTGTGGCCTATTAAGAAGTCTTGCCCTAATCCAAGGTCACTAAGATTTACGCCTATATTTTGTTTTAAAAGGATTATAGTTTAGCTTTCATTGTTTAGTGTTTGAGTTTTTGTATATGGTGTGAAGTAAAGGTCAAGGTTCTTTTTTTTTCACAGCATAAAGATATCAAATGGCTCCAGCACCACTTGTTGAAAATTGATTCATCCCCCCAATACATATATATGTGTGTGTGTGTGTTTCTGGGCTCACTCTTCTGCTCCACTGATCTGTACATGCTATCTTTATGTCAACCACACTACCTTGATTACTTTAGCTTTAACGTTAAGTCTTGGAATCAGGCAGTATAA
>NW_004444081.1:2269605-2270592 GCF_000243295.1 Trichechus manatus latirostris
GTCATAAGTGTAGCTCCTTGTAACTTGAATACTTCATGAGTTGTGAACTACCTGTATTTATAAAGGCTGATTTCACATTCCTATCTACTAAATCTATTATCTGTATTATATCTGAGTATGTTTCTGTTGATTGATTTTTTTTCTCCTTGTTATGCATCATATTTTTCCTGTTTCTTTACATGCTAAGTCATTTTTATTGGATGTCAGACATTGTATATGTTACTTTGTTGGGTGCTGGATTTTTTTGTATTCCTTTAACTATTTCTTGTTCTTCCCTGGCTTTGGTAATTTCCTCACACATTCTTGCATTGATTAATACTCAGCTGAAAACTTGAGGAGTCCTTGTTGCATATCTCCAGTACTCAGTTTTGTAAATTCTAACTGCCTTGATCTCTCTAAACTTGATCTTCTTGATTTAGCAATACCCCGAGGCTCTGCTTGTGTTCTTCCAGCAGTGAGCTGCTGCTTTCATAGGGCTCACTTCATTTGTGTTCCTTCTCTCATGTCTGTAACCTGTTGTTTCACATATTTTGTCTAGTTTTCTAGCTGTTTAAGGTGGAATGGTAAATGTGGTCCCTGTTATTCCCTCATGGCCAGAAGTGGAATTCCTAGTTTGCCTTTTTTTTTTTTTTTTTTCATTTTTAGTTACTAATGCAAAAATAATACTGATCCTTAAGTTAGAACAGATTTTCTGTATGTTGGTTAATTATAGCATACACACAGTTTTATTCTATGTACTATAAGCAGAGCATATGATGGGAGAGGATGAATTTTCATTTTGGTATTATGTTTTGAATGTTTAAGAGTCTTACCTTCTATTTTAGAAGCAAAACGGACAAGTCGGTTTTTAAGTGGCATTATCAACTTCATTCACTTCAGAGAATCATGCCGTGAGACATATATGGAGTTCCTTTGGCAATATGTAAGATTCAAATACATTTTTGGGTCACATACCACTTAATAATATCATTTATGGACTATAAATCT
>NW_004444081.1:2275495-2276508 GCF_000243295.1 Trichechus manatus latirostris
CTATAAATCGGAATCGACTCCATGGCAATGAGTTTGGTTTGGGTTTTTAAAGGAGCGTTGATAGCGCAGCTGTTAAAGCACTCGACTGCTAACCAAAAGGCCGGCAGTTCAAAACCACCAGTAGCTCTGTGGGAGAAAGATGTGGCAGCCTGCTTCCATAGAGATTTACAGCTTTGGAGACCCTACGGGGTCGCTATGAGTCATAATCGACTCAACGACAGCGGGTTTGGTTTTTTGGTTTTAGCACAGTACATAACTGGTAAGACCTCAACATTTGTGTTGAATGAGTAAATAAATTCCTACTTTACTTGTCATGTTTATCTTAAATTTCTTATTTCTGATGGTAAAAATTGTAGAATTTTTTTGTAATCATTTTGTAATCTATGCTGGTAGATATCTTTTTAACACATCACTGATTCTGTTGAAAAATATTGATATGAAATTATTAAAATTGCTTTGATAGAAATCCTCTTTGGACAAAATGCAACAGTTGAACGCTGCACACCAGGAAGCATTAATGAAATTGGAGAAACTTGAGTAAGTGGGAGATTTACAAATAAATGCAATTTCAAAATCTGAAATGAATCGTAAATATTTTTTCAGCCCTACAGTGCACTTTCAATCTCTTATCTTCCTTACTAGATAGTAGAGTATTTAGGTTTGTCTTTTCTAAAAAAAAGAAAAACTAGTTTTTCTTCCTTCTTATTTTTATTCTATATCTTTTCACTTTTTTCTTACTGTGAGTGTGTCAGCCTACCTTGTTTAAAGCCCCTAACTACTCCTAAATTATCTCAGGGGATATTTATCTTAATAGCAATAACTGTCTGGACTCTTGGCCTTCCTTCAGATCAGTTAATTCTTGTAAAAATTTTACTCCTTCAATATGTAAGGTATTTGGGGTCTTGTTTGACTCATAGGTCAGAGAGGAAAAACAATTACTCAAGAGTTATTTCTTGGTCTTAAACATGTTGATTTTTACTGGAAGGATTTTTTTTTTTTTTAATCATCTCTAA
>NW_004444081.1:2277473-2279141 GCF_000243295.1 Trichechus manatus latirostris
AGGAAAGTATTAGCCCAAGAGACAGAAAGGGCCACATAAAACAGAAACTGCATCAGCCTGAGACCAGAAGAACTAGATGGTGCCCAGCCACCACAGTGACTGCCGTGACAGGGGACACAACAGACAGTCCCTGATGGAGCAGGAGAAAGGTGGCGTGCAGAACTCAAATTCTAGTAAAAAGACCAGACTTAATGGTTTGATTGAAACTGGAGGGACCCCAGAAGACATGGCCTCCGGACTCTGTTAGCCCAAAACTAAAACCGTTCCCAAGGCCAACTCTTCAAACAAAGATTAGACTGGAGTATGGGACATAAAATGATACTCGTGAAGAGTGTACTTCTTAACTCAAGTAGATACATGAGACTAAATGGGCAGCTCTTGTCCAGAGGTGAGATGAGAAGGCAGAGAGGGTCAGGAGCTGGATGAATGGACACGGGAAATCTGGGTGGAAAAGAAGAGTGTGCTGTCACAGTATAGGGAGAGCAACTAGGGTCACAAAACAATGTATGTTTAAATTTTTGTATGAGAGACTAACTTGAATTGTAAACTTTCACTTAAAGCATAACAATAAAAAAAAGGGAAAAAAATATATATATATTATGTTACTTTACTGTGTTGAGTTCTGTTCCAGTTGAAGAGCAAGAAGAATTCAAGCAGCTTTCAGATGATATTCAGGAACTGCAACAATTGCTGAATCAGGAGTTTCGTCAAAAAACAGTAAGTGTATGTTGTTAGATAACCTTAAAATTTAAAAAAAAAATTTTTTTTTAAATTTTTTGTAGGTGTGGAGGTCCATGTAATGTGGGTAAGAGCACATTGCTTTCAGTTACTGAAGAAATAGGATATATTGCCATGCCCATTTGTGTCCCTTACAATGGACACATGGTCCTGTCACCCATGATGGTTTATTTGTGTAACCAAAGTTACCTTTAAACTTATTGACTACAGTTTTTTAGCATATTCTTAAGTCTAATCCTGCTGTTCCCAAACTGTGTGCTGCGGCACCCTGACACTGCAGCAAACCCCCAGAGGTGCCTCAGGATATTTTAAGCTTTCAAGGGAAACACTACAGTTCTCAGCATCGTTCACCTACTGCTTGAACTACTAAAGATAGTTCACGGTTTCAACATTAGATTGTGTTACCTTCCTTTCAAAGACACTCTTTGTGAAGCTGAGTTTCTGGTGTTTACTGTGATCTAAAGCACATAACACGGGGAAATCATGGAACAGGAAATGACAGTGTCCAATCTGATTCCAAGGTCTGAGGGTTTGTGGAGTGCCCGATACACGCATCCAATTAGGAAGCAGTGGTGTTTATTTAAGAATAAAATTAAAATACCATTTTTTCTTTCAGTTTATATGTATTATTTTTTCAAAGGGCTATAGGCTGTTAGGATGTACATACTTAATACAGTTATTTAGACTTACTACTTAATAAAGGAACTGTTAGATACTTTTGGCATCGAGAACAGAGAAAGTTTGATTATCTCGGTTCTAATCCATTTAACTCTTCTCCTTTCTTACCTTTATTTTATAGAGAGAAAGCATTGAGTGGATGAACCTAAATTTTTTTTTTAAATCATTACAAAACGGTTTGCTTTTTTCCTTAGATAGTGCTGCAAGATGGGAATTCCCAAAAGAAATCAGATATTTCAGAGAAAACCAAGC
>NW_004444081.1:2279464-2283555 GCF_000243295.1 Trichechus manatus latirostris
TATAGATCCTCACTCTTTAATGGCAGCATATATTGGTGCCTTGTATGTATGTACCATAATACAGATCTTTCAGATCCACTATTAGTGGACATTCACATTGCTTCCAACGTTTTTGCTATTGAACATAAATATGTATATAAGTATGTTACAAACATATACCACATGTACATATATGTTTGTGCACCTTGCTGCTTTTCATCTTTGGATAAATACCTAAGTGCAGGATTTCTGAGTCAAAGTAAATACACATTTAAAATATACCACATTGCCAAACTGACTTCTGGAAAGATACCAATTTACATTCCGACCAACATAATATGAGGGTGTACCGTGGCCTTGCCAAAATTGAGTATTTTTAATTGTGTATTTGTTTATGGGTTTTTTGTTTGTTTGTTTTTAGTTTTTGTCACTCTTATAGGAAAAAAAACCCTCATTTTAATTTTTATTCCCATTTGTAGTGATTTTGAGTGTCTTATTCAGTAGTTGTTGGTATTTATTTTGTAAACTATTTGTGTACTTGCTAAATTTAATTTTTAAGAAACTCCTTAAATTAGGGATATTGACTATTTTTCTTCCAAATTGATAATTTTTTCCTATCAGAAGTTTATGTTTTTATATAGTAAAATTTATAGATCTGGCCTTTTATGGTTTTTGGTCTTAATTCTATATGTAGGAAGGCCTGTCCCATTCTTCAGATTATTATTATTTTTAATCCCATAGTTTCTCATTGTAATTTTATGGTTTCCCTGTTTGTTTGCTTGTTTGTTTTAATAGATTTTATTTTTTAGAACTTTTTTAGATTCACAGAAGAATTGTGCAGAGAGTACAGAGAGCTCTCTTATAGCTCTTTCCCCTGCCCATGTTTCTCCTGTTAACATGTTGCCCTGTTTTAGATCTTATTCTGTCTATGAGTGTGTAGTGGTATCTCATTGTCGTGTTGATTTCTAGCTCCCAATGGTATATGAGAGCCCTGATGGTGAAGTGGTTAAGAGCTCAGGCTGCTAACCAAAAGTTCAGCAGTTCAAATCCACGAGTTGCTCCTTGGAAACCCTATGGCGCGGTTCTACTCTGTCCTATAGGGTAGCTGTGAGTCGAAATCGACTCGACAACATGCAATAACAACAACGTTGTATGATGTTGAGCATTTTTCGTATGCTTATTTGCCATCTGTATATCTTGGTGAGATTTCTGTTCAGATCTTTTGCCCATTTTGTAAGTAGGTTGTTTGTTTTCTTATTGTTGAGTTTTAAGTGTTCTTTGTATATCTTGATACAAGTCCATTTCCCTATTATTTTAACACTTTAGATTCATCTGGAATTTATTTTGATATAACATATCCCTTATTTTTCTACCACTCTTTTCTTGTTGATAAATGCTTCCATCTGAGTGACACTGATTATTCTTTTTTTGGTTTTTTGTTTTGTTTTTCTGTTCCATTTAAAACTAGGTTAAAGCAAAATCACTTTATAATATCAAGTTTAGGCTTTTCACAAGGGAAGAAAAGTTATGAAAGTCAATGCTGTTGTAAGGAAAATGATTTCTAATTTTGTAGGGCATTAAGAGAGTAGATAGTGTGATGATTTGCTAAATGCTAGGAACAAAATAACAGAACTAGAGTGTTCAATTTTGGCCTCTGAGTGGCTGATCTAGAGGAGTATCTTTAAAAAAGAAGTATAGAAATTCCACAAGCAGCACAGTAATACGTTCCTGTTATCAAATACTTAAATGGCGTATAGAGTTAGACAGGAAAGGTCTTCTCTCAGCCCTCTTCCCCACCTAGAGGTGACACCCTTCGTCCTTTTTCCTTGACATTTCATGCGTATATTGAGATGTATATAGATATGTGCCATGATTTTGTTGTTCTGTTTTTATAGAAATCAGTTGGTGTTCTAGTTGATCTATGAATTTCTTTTTTTATTAATATTTCTTGGAAATCTTTCCATGTCAGTACATAGAGTCATGGAGTATCCGAATGCAATGTAAATATGGTTTATCAACACATATTTGGGAAAGGGGTTCATATGATTTTTTTTTTTTTTTTTTTGCATAATTCCACATTAACACAGAAGTTTTAAGAGAATTCCCAGATACTCTTCACCTTAAGTCACCAAATGGTTACATTTACTTTTGAAAATCAGGACAAGAAGGGAATTTGTTTTGACTCAACAGCATTGAGCACCTTCTCAGTGCTATGACTATGTTCAGTTCAGAGAGAACAAAGATAACTGTTCACACCACTAAGTTGCTCAGTCAATTAGGAAAGACACATGAAATATGTAATTGTAGTATAATGTTACATGTACAATAATTACAATGTTTATAGAAGGAATATAGAGGAAGTGGGAACAGGATTTTCAAAGATCAGTAGAAATTCACTAGGTAGTAGGATCACGATATTCTAGGAGGGTCATGTTGATCTAAGAGAGAGCACTTCTAATTGTCCAAACGTAAGACTACTATTGCCAAAATTTAGAGTTCAATAGGGAGCTGGTGGAGATGAGACTGGAAAGAAGAGTAAGAGCCAAATAATGAAAGACCTTGAATGTCATGCTAAGGAGCTTGACCTCTGGCCTGTAGACAAAGACAAACGTGAGCAATTGAGCAGGGAAGTGATGTAGTTGGTTTACTTTAACCCCCACTACAGCAAACATCGATCTCATTTCTTTGTTCTTTTCCATTATTGGGATGGAAAATCACCAATTTTATTATTCTATCTAATATATAAAAATGTTTTCTCAACAGAATGAACTAAAATTGTCCGTGGCTTCTTTGAAAGAAGTACAAGAGAGTTTGAAAGCAAAAATTGTGGATTCTCCAGAGAAGCTAAAGAATTATAAAGAAAAAATGAAAGATACAGTCCAGAAGCTTAAAAATTCCAGGGTTAGTTTCCTTATTTTATGCTTTTCTATCTTTTTTTCTTTTTAGCAAATACTTGTTTAGACAGATGTTCTCTAATTTCTCAATTATCTACACTTCTTGTCCTCTTATACTTTTTGACCCTGTCTGTAATTTCTAGCTCTTCTCTAAAATGGGTATGGAGAAAAGAAATATCATTTCAAGACATTCATTCAGTTATGCAACAAATTTTTGAGGCTGTGCAATGGTGATCAAAACAGAAATGCTATGTTCTCATGAGACTTAGTTTCTTTCTTACAAGAGAGAGGTATTAAATAAATTTAAAATCAGCAATATAATTATTAGCTATGAATATGTTCTAAAAAAAAATTCAGGGTTCTTTGAAATAATGTAATATTTAGTATTGCATCAGTCAAGGGTGGAGCGGAAAAGGAAGTGGAAATTTATGCTGACAACTGAAGAATGATAGAGGTTATCTGGGTAAATTGTACATGGAAGAGCATTTGAAGCAGAGGGAACAATATATGCAATTTTTGTGAGGTAGTTGGGAACAAGGTATGTGCAAGGAACAAAGCACGGCCAGTGAGGAGAGTGGCACAAGATAATAATGGAGAAATAGACGAGCAGATTATGTGGAGTGCTGGATTTTATTTTAAGAGCAAGAGCGCACCATTGACTAGTTTAGAAACAGGATGTAGGGACATGGCGTGATTTATGTTTATATGTTATAGGTTATTATGGGAGGTGGATTGAGGTGGGGTGGGGTGGGGTAAAAGTGGGGAGACAATGTAGCATCCTTTATGAGGCAAGGTTTTAAACTATTATTTAAAAAAATATTGGTTTATCTTTGCATTTGTTATCCAAGTCACTCTTGATAATTCAGAATTATCACACAGGAATAGACAAAGATCAGCAGAACAAAAATGAGAGTCCAGAAAGAGATCTGAGTATTTATGAGGAAAGAATGGTTAATGAATATTTCTGGCCTAAGGGGCTATTCATCTAGAAGAAAAAGGAAGTGTGCCTGCACCTTTCACCATTTACAAAAATAAATCCCATATGAATTAAAAGTTTAACAATATTAGAAATTTTAGGAAAATATTTGTATAGTCTTGAACTGAGATTAAAAGTTTTTTAAAAATCAATATTGGAAACTGAAAAGCTAGACTTATTAAAATATATTTGCAATGCATATATGCTAGATATCGGTGATATGCAAAGATGGACAATATATG
>NW_004444081.1:2283910-2288490 GCF_000243295.1 Trichechus manatus latirostris
GTCAGTAATAGCGCTTTGTTACTGACCTAGAAACGTAATTGTTCTCTGCTCCTAAGCTTACACTAAGTAGTAAGTGTAGAAATTATTTAAGAGCAAACAAACTGTTATTACTGCATTTACACAAAGGGAATATCTGTGTGTGTGTGTGTGTTTTTTTTCTTTCAAAGCAAGAAGTGATGGAAAAATATGAAACCTATCGAGACTCGGTTGACTGCTTGCCTTCATGTCAGCGGGAGGTGCAGTTATATGAAAAGAAAATACAAGACCTTGCAAATAGTAGGGAAAAACTAACCAGTAACTTAAAGGAGGTTGGTATTGTATGGAATTTTTATCTTTATTATGTCATAGTTTATTATTCTTTCTTAGGTTTGCTTTTATTTTTCGTTAGTATTTTCCTAATGAAAAGTAGGATCATACAACAAGTAATACATGTAGCGATGTATGCTAGGGAATCAAACACTTCCTTTTTGAACATAGCAGTAATAAAACCCATTTTAACCTTCACAGTTGTTGCCAAGTATATTTTGAAAATAGTAATGGAATTTAAAATTTTTCTAATAGTTGGAAATGATGTTATAATCAATAAGCATAAAGTTCCAACTTTGTGCCCAGCATTGTGTCTAGGCCCTGTAAGGAGACTTTAAAGTTTATGACATAGTCCCTGTCCTAAAGAACGAGAGCTAATGCTAACATTATTCAAGTTTCTCAGGCTAGAAACTTGAACATCATTTTTTACTTTTTCATCATGCCAATCACCTGTCCCCAGGATCACTAATCCTGCATTTGTATAAAATATCTTTTTGTTTTATTTTTAAGGAAAGTAAAGTTAGAAGGTGAAAGTGTCTGAGCTATTCTTTTCCAACAATATAGTCCCTTTATCTGCCATCAAAAGAGTCACTGAAAAAAGATTGAGATCCACTGAGTTTAACTGTTTCTAGGGTCTGCCCTTTTCTCTTTATTCCTGTTAGCTTAGTTCAGACTCTAACCCCGCTCGGCTCTAGCCTCGTAGCTGATCTTCCTGATATACTTCTCTATTCCAGTCCTTGCTAATAGTATATCATGGCAAAACTGCTGGACTAACACTAACAGCACTCTTGTTGGCATGTTCTCTCTCAGGACCCATCATGCCTTCCTCTTGTCTCCTTGGCTCAGTCTGCATTCTTCTGCCTGGCTTCCAGGGCTTATATAGTTTTATCTCATTTTAAAATTGTATTTTATTATAACTCATCCTAGGAAATATTCTTTTGTCTATAAATCCTAATTGACTGCATTGACTTTAAATACTTCTTGTAAAATACAGAGCATGAACTTGGAGGACCAAATTGAGAGTGAAGAGTCAGAACTGAAGAAATTGAAGGCCGAAGAAAATTCATTGAAAAGACTGATGATTGTAAAGAAGGAAAAACTTGCCACAGTACAATTCAAGATAAACAAGAAGCATGAGGATATCAAGCAGTACAAACGCACAGTAATTGAGTATGAAGTCATTTTCAGTTTAATGTATTAAAAAGTAATTAGGAAAAGCTAATACGTTTTTCCCCAGGCTTCCAAAACTACTACATTTTCTACAAGGTATTCCACCTTTAGGTGACTAAAACAGATGAGTTAATTATGAAACTGATCTGATAATGCTGTGTCCAGATTTAGAGATGCTTTGGCTCCTAGTTCCGTGCCACTCCCTGCCCCCTGCACTCCCTTTCCGGATATCACAATTCCAATTCCTTAGCATAATTCTTCAAAAGTGTTCTGGTGCTAATGCTTGTCTCAGTGCACTTTCGAGACGGTGCTCCAGAGTTGCATTAAAGTGAATCACCTGGTCCATCTTATAGCTCAGCTGGTCTGTAGAGTTAGAGCGTCATATTTTGTGGAAGAGTCTTACTTTTTTTTTAATACTCCTCTGAGCTTTTTGGTTTTGTTTTTTAACAGTATGTTGAGGTGTTTTCACTGGTAGGATCTTCTTCCCCTAAGTAGTAAGAAGGTGTTTTTTAGAGTCAGTGTCTCAGATATACCTATGAGATGTCATTACTTCAACTCCTAAAAGCCACATAGGGATCTTCTGAGTATTTCCTTCTCTCTTCCTTATGCAGATGAAGAAAAAGGGCAGAACCTAAGGATTTTGGTATTTGTTGTCAGGCTGCCTTCCTGAAAAGTTATACCGATTGACATTCCCACGAACAGTACATGAGCATTCACAGCTGGGGATATGTAGTAACTTAAAATTTCCATTTTAAATCATAGCTTTTGGGTAAAAGGGTTCACTACATGCTGTGACATGATTATAGCACCACACATGGGGCTTGCATCTCTTTGCTTTTATATCTAGAGAAAAGTTTCAGGTTTGTTAAGCAAATACACATGACCACTTTGGAATCACAATGAGAGCTAAATGTTTGCCTATTTAGATGCTTAAGAAGAATTATAATTTAGCTGTCTCGTTTTCCTTTAGGGACTGCAATAAAGTTCAGGAAAAAAGAGGTGCTGTCTATGAGCGAGTAATCACAATTAATCAAGAAATCCAAAAAATTAAATTTGGAGTTCAACAGCTAAAAGATACCACTGAAAGGGAGAAAATGAAATCTCAGGTGAGTATGTGTTCATAAAAAATTAATACCAGATAATCTCATGAGTTTAAAATGTCAATTATGTCACCCTCATTATGAAGGTTTTATTCATTCTCTGGAGTAGAAATTGACCCCACAGGTCCTTTACTTTTATTTCATTTGTAGCACCTTTTCCATTACCCTGGTGTAGTTTGCATGTAAGTCTCCCCCATAGCTTTTTTCTTACTTGCCTTTTTCCCCCCAAAAGCATCTAGCAGAATACTATGCTTTGCAGTAATAATAGTTGCTCCATAAAGGTTCTAAATTTTTTTGGTAAATGAATTTAACTAAAAGCATCTAAAATGTTTCTGCATTATGTGTGTGTGTGGGGGGGGGTGTATCTTTTTGTTTTTTTCCCTTAATAAAGGTATCTCAAAAGTATTTCATAGCATCAGTGGTAAATGCAACCGCTTAGATTGATCCCTGTATGTTGAGATGTCTGATGACATCTTTACCGTAATTACCTAAAATTACTGAGTACTTTAATTTCTTGCTTCTTTCTAGTGTGTTTATCATGTTGTAAACAATCTTAAGTTTAATAAGGACAGGCATCTTGTCTTCTCCATTTTTATCTTTTAAAATGCTAGTACAATGTCAGGTTTACTGTTTCTGTCCTTTTTTAATTGCCGGTGTCTCACACAAGTAGTTTATTCCTGACAATATTGTTGTATCTCCATTCTCTCCTTCACTTCTGAAGTTTGACTTATATCCTCAAGATTGTCCCACATGGCTCTGCCGCAGGTCACTAATGATAGCCCCTTATCATGTAAAATCCCTTGGCCTCTTGCTTTTCTCTTTCTTGACCAAATGACATTGAAACATCTGATACCTGATAGATACTTAAACACTTGCCATCACTACCTTCCACCTTCTACATTCGATTTGCAAGGATTCCTAATGCTAAAAGAGCCACAGTAGACAGTCCCCTCACCTGTTTGCAGAAACTCTTATCCCCCTGAAAAATTGGACAGCTTGCCCTTGCACACGTAGGTATATACATATACACAAACTCAGGCTTATCTCAAGGTTACTTTCCAAGGAAGACAGGGAGGGAAAGAAGGAAAGGAAGAAAGAAAAACAAAGTAGAAGAAAATAAAATGGTGTGGTTTCCTTCCATGGCCTACCCAATACACTGTCCTGCTTTTCTGTTCTTTTCTATTCTTCCTTTTCTTTCTGTATTCCAACTACTTTTTCATTTTCCTGCCCCTTAACCCTCTGATCATCTCTAGAGTAGAGTTAGAAAAACCTTAGATTTCTAATCCTACTTGTTAACCAGTCAAATCAAATACTTCCTTGTGATTACAGGATCTAGGTACGGTTAATGAGTCAGTTACTAGTGTAAGCCCCCTTTGTCTGTTAGTCATAGAAGATGCCCAGACCTGCCTTATATCACTGTTAGTTTTGTACAAGTATGTCTCATCAATAACATTTTAAGTTCTTGACAATAAATATCATGTTTGTTTTTTAACTTTCATGTACCATGTCAAATCCGGTCTAGAACAATGCCTTAATATGTAATATACAATTTAAAGGTCATCTAGCATAGTGGTTCTTAAAACTAGCTGTTTGTTAGAATTTAATGAGAAATTAAAAAATGAACAAAAACAAACCACACGCAAATATACTGAATTAGAATTTTCAGCAAGGGGGCCCATTCACCTGTATTTTTTTAACGTGGCCTTTCAGAACCACTGATAGCTTCTGCTTAATTGCTTTCAAAGGTATAGAGCTCATAACCACACAAGCTGCTCTACTAGGACAGCTTTTATTGTTAAAATTTTATTTCTTATTTTGAGTTTAAAATCTTCACTTCACTCCCCTAGTGAGCCAAGGTTTTCTCTCTGAAATAACCCTATGCCCTCATCTACTTAATGACCCTTTAGACATCTGAGGAGAGTGCTTGTGGCTTCTCCCAGCCTTCTGTTATCTAAGTTAATTAGCCCCAGTTTTCTAGCCATTCTTTATATAGCTTAATTTTCA
>NW_004444081.1:2292556-2293839 GCF_000243295.1 Trichechus manatus latirostris
AAAGAGACAATAGAGAAGCTCAATATCATCAGTCAGAACGAGGCCAGGGGCCTACTGCAGAACAGACCATGAATTGCTCATAGGCAAGTTCAAGTCGAAGCTGAAAAAAATTAAAACAAGTCCAAAGTATGATCTTGAGTACATCCCACCTGAATTTAGAGACCATCTCAAGAATAGATCTGACACATTGAACACTAATGACTGAAGACCAGGCAAGTTGTGGAGTGACATCAAGGGCATCATACATGAAGAAAGTAAAAGGTCGTTAAAAGGACAGAAAAGAAAGAAAAGAACAAAATGGATGTCAGAAGAGACTCTGAAACCTGCTCTTGAACATAGAGTAGGCGAATTGAAAGGAAAAACTGATGAAGTAAAAGAGCTGAACAGAAGATTTCAAAGGACAGCTAGAGAAAACAAAAGAAAGTATTATAATGACATGTGCAAAGACCTGGAGTTAGAAAGCCAAAAAGGAAGGACACGGTTGGCATTTCTCAAACTGAAAGAACTGAAGAAAAAATTCAAGCCTTGATTTGCAATATTGGAGGATTCTATAGGCAAAATATGAGCAACTCAGGAAGCATCAAAAGAAGCTGGAAGGAATACACAGAGTCACTGTACCAAGAAGAACTGGTCGACATTCATCCATTTCAACAGATAGCATTTAATCTAGAACCGATGGTATTGTAGAAGTCCAAGCTGCACTGAAGGCACTGGCAAAAATAAATAAATAAATAAATAAAGGCTCCAGGAACTGATGGAATACCAATTGAAATGTTTCCACAAACGTATGAAGTGCTGGAAGCACTCACTTGTCTATGCCAAGAAATTTGGAAGACACCTACTTGACCAGCTGACTGGAAGAGATCCAGATTTACGACCATTTCAAAGAGAGGTGATCCAACAGAATGTGGAAAATTATTGAACAGTATCATTAATATGTTGCTGAAGATCACCCAAAAGTGTTTGCAGCAGTACATCAACAGGGAACTTCCAGAAATTCAAGCCAGATTCAGAAGAGGACATGGAACGAGGAATACCATTGCTGATGTCAGATGGATCCTGGCTGAAAGCAGAGAATACCAGAAAGATGTTTACCTGTGTTTTATTGACTATGTAGAGGCATTCGACTGATGTATCCATAACAAATTATGGATAACATTGTGAAGAATGGTAATTCCAGAACACTTGATTGTGCTCATCAGGAACCTGTGTATAGATGAAGAGGCAGTTGTTCAAACAGAACAAGGGGATACTATGTGGTTTAAAGTCAGGAAAGGTGTGTG
>NW_004444081.1:2294563-2300513 GCF_000243295.1 Trichechus manatus latirostris
TGATGCCTTTAAATTATGATGATGGCGAAAAATATTGAATATACCATGGACTGCTAGGTGAACAAACAAATCTGTCTTGGAAGAAGTACAGCTGAATTCTCCCTGGAAGCAAGGGTAGCGAGACTTCATCTCATGTACTTTGGGCATGTTATCAGGAGGGAGCAGTCCCTGGAGAAGGACATCATGCTTGGTAGAGACTCAGTGAAAAAGAGGAAGACCTTCTACAAGAGGGACTGACACAGTGGCTAGAACAATGGGCTCAAATATAGCCAACGATTGTGAGGATGGCACAGGCTCAAGCAGTGTTTCGTTCTGTTGTACATAGGGTTGCTATGAGTCGTAACCAACTGGACAGCACCTAACAACAACATATTAAATTATAATCTACGTAATTTGTTCACAATTACATAGTATTTAAACTAAGTAGTAGCTAAAACCACAGGTTTAAGAAAAATTTAATGGAAGAGAGTCTTAAAATTGAGAATGTTATATTCAATGACTGTCTTTTTTTACTCCCATTAGAAACCAAAAACCTGTTGCCGCGGAGTTGATTCCGACTCATAGCAACCCTATAGGACAGAGTAGAACTGCCCCACAGGGTTTCTGAGGACCAGGTGGTGGATTCGAACTACCAACCTTTTGCTTAGCTGCTGAGCTCTTAACTACTGCACCACCAGGGCTCCTCCACTGGAAAAGGACTGCTATTTTATTTTACTTCAGTGGTAAAACAATTTCTGTAACTTTGCCGAATATTTTTTTTTCTTGTATCATGGTTTGAGAATTGTTTTGCCTAAGAAAAGTGAATACTAAAAGGAGATCAAAATTGCATTGACAATCATGAGTTAGAAAATGTATATGAGCTAATTTTTTTCTTTATTCAATCTATAAAAATTTTTCTGTTCCCTTTTTTTTTTTTTCCCTTAATTCTTAACACATCCATATAGGTTTATATGAAAACTGCCTGATCAGTTTATTTAAACAGCTCTAAGAGGTATTAGCTTATTTTTCAGTCCTATAGATTACTTACTAAATCTATTTGCATATCTTTTAAATGATGGTCAGGTTTAAATACAGGGTTTACAGTTATCTACATGGTAAAACATGGGAAGCTCTAATGTAAAATGTTTTCCTTGATAATTATAAATATGGTTGTTTTTAATGTCTTAGAATCCTAACCATTACCATGTCTCTGCTTTGTTCTTTCTAAGTAGCAGACTTTTTTGATGCACCGGTGCAGCTTGCAGAATTAGTAAGAGCAGGTCTGTGTGTGTAAACGATAGTTTAAGCTTTAAACTGTAATGTATATGAATGAAACTGTTGGAATTCATATAACTTGTTTTTAGGTTGTTGCGTGGAATAATTCTTATTCTATTTCACCTTCCTACTAGGAAATATTTCTAAACTTAAAAACTGCTTTGGAGAAATACCATGAAGGCATTGAAAAGACAGCCGAGGACTATAATGCTAAAACAGAAGAAAAAACAGCTGAACTGAAGAGGAAGATGTTCAGATTTTCAACATGATTAACAAAACTGCATCTCTTTTGTAAATGGCTTGCCATCTTTAATTTCATTTTCTGTTCAGAAAGGGAATAGTTAAATTTAAGCTAATGGTAATGGAAGTATCAGGATTGCCAAATAAAGTTGGCTCAATCTGTTTTTATATACTCTTATAGGTAGTTATACTGCATTTTGTGTAGATTTTTATTAACTTACAATTAAAATAATTTGCAATTAAAACTCAGGTCTCTACTCTGCCCTTTATTATAAGCAGTGATTGGAGTAAAACAAAAATAGATGTATTTGAAATATATAACTTTTCTGTTACTGTTTTGGCTTTTGTTGGCTTTGTTTGCTGACATACAGAGATGGAGCATTTACTGAGCCCTAACTATATGATAAGCACTGCGTTTGGGAGTTCATTTGATGTTCACTCAAGCAACTCTAAGTAGATATTTTTATTACTGCCTCGTAGATGAAGTAACCCTGAAACATTAAGTAAATACCTGAGATAAGACCTCATACGTGCTCTTTATGAGACCAAACTCTGTACTGTTTCTATTATACCACACTTTCTGATGTAATTACTTGAAAGAGAAAATTTGCTTGTAGTAGTCTACTTCTTCACTTTGGCATTGTTACGTGGGAAATTATTGGAAACATGTAAAATGCTTAGAATACCACCTGGCATGTGGTACAGACTCAGTATGTATTATCTGTTAATATTTAGTCACGGGAGTTACAAGTACTTTTCTCTGTCAGAGATAAAATCTTACTGTAGGTGGAGACAGGCTGTCATTGAGTGGAAGAGGAAGGAGTGGCAAAAACCAGGTGCCCGGAGAGAAACAAGTCAGGGTACAAAACTGAGCTATTGCCCTGTCCCTTCCTTGTTTCTTTCCAAATAGTCACACGTTTTAATCAGTAGAAGGGTCTGCTTTTGAGGCTAGGTAACAGGTATAAGCATGACCAAGTCTCTCATATTTTAAAAATTTTATCCCCTTGGACCTTATGTCCTGTATTGCTACTGCTCTTTTTCCGCAATCAAATTTCTAGAACACCTAGTGTATCCTTGTGAGTCTACTTCATTGCCTGCCCTTCATGGCGTTGTTACTTCTATCCATACTAATCCTCTGAACTTCTAAGGTCACCAGAAAAAGTCATAGCTAACAAAATTCCGTGGACACTTCTTGGTCTTTAGCATCCTTCAGTTCTACCTGTCAGACACTTTTTTTGTAGTTTTAGTAACACCACTCCCTTGGTTCTCTTCATTCTCTATCTGTTCCTTTGTTTTTTTTTTTTTTCCTTCCTATTGAAACATGATTGTTTTTAAAGTTTCATAGTCTGAATAGGTTTTTCCTGTTAATTCATGAAACAACACAAGCATATATTTATCAATTTCATACACGTGCATTCTAACCAACAGCATTCTGACCCTCTGAGTATTACCAGGGGAAAAAAATTCTAATATAGATTTCAATCGTAAGAATCCTTAGCAACTTTCAATATCACCATTTAGTGTCCAAACATTAAAAGCATTTAAGGAAATTTAATACATAGCAAAGTGACGTCTTCAGAATAATTTTGTCGTTCAAGTTCCTAGGTTTATTGTTACAGAAAAAGTGAAACTTGAGTTAATGTTCTGAGAAATCAAGGAAACAGAGCATCATTTTTGCTGTGCAGCACTACTTTAGATTCCTGGCACATCTCTGTCATGATGTTCTTTCAGTTGAAAAGCTTAAAACCAAACTATTTAAAAAATATAGCATTATTTGGTCAAAATACAAAATATATAATGGCATTTATATGTTAAAAATACAAATATTTAAATGTTTTATAAGCTAATCTTTCTAATGTGTTCAACATAAACAGTTTCTTCACAATCACCACATTTTAATAGATATTTGATTATTGGTATACTTTCTGTTTTATAAATAATTCACAGGTTTTCTGGTGTTTTTTTTTTTTGCAAGTATAGTTTACAGCAGTTATTTACAATCTAAGGTAACAAGATAATAAATACTTTCTGATTTAAACTTTACACTATTTCATGCTCCTGAAGCTTTTCTGCTTTGAGGTTTTTTTTTTTTTTTTTTTGCTTCAAGATAGAGGTAGATTTATGAGCGTGCCAGACTCACCACCAAAATGCAATTATTACTAGCCATACTGCTAATATGCAGTTTCTAAGAATGCTTGAAAAAATTTAGAACCATTATGTAATACTTTACCGAAGCTCTCCTTTTCAATCTTAAAATATTAAGTAATTATATAATGTAATTATTCACAAGTTAGAAAAATCCAAAACAGCAAAAGACATAAATACACAAATGTACGAAATAAAAAAAGTATAATGAAAGGTTGCATCTGAACGGAAACGTTTCATTTTGCTTTTTAGAAGTGCATCCACTCTTTTCTGTTCTGTTTAAAAGCACATCAAACATTCCTACTGACACTGGCAACAAAGAAGAGCTATATGAAGCTACTGTTTTTAACCATTACTTCCCATCCTCACCAGCCCCCGCCCCCACCCCCACCCCGCATTAAACTTGAAACTCTTCCCTTGGTGAATCCTGCTGCTGAAATACAAACTCAGATCAGAAGCCTTTTGGTAAATTTCCGGATTTTCATGGCTTTGCAGAGATTCCATTTTATCAAAATAATATGCTTTTCAATGAGAGTGCGGTATGAATTAATGCCTGTTACAGTCTGCTTAGATTCTTGTTCTCTAAGACAATTATTTTCAAGTTTTTTTTAAAGCCACTTAGATTATTTTTAAGTCACTAACAGTCACAGATATAACGTGGCGCAAATAGTTTGTGCTTGACTGCAGATTTAAAGGTGGGCAGTTCAAACCCATCCAGCAGTACTGCAGAAGAAAAGGTCTGGCAATCTGCTTCCATTAAGATTTCAGCCAAGAAAACCCTGTGGAGCAGTTCTACTCTGTAACACACAGCGTTGCCATGAGCTGGAATCCACTCCACTGCAACTGCCAACAACAAGGCTATGAACTAGCTTGTTTGTTCTGGAGCGCCTCCCGATTTGTGCTGAATTATAGCCAAAGATGCTACTTTTCAGAAAGTGCCAAACTCCACTTTCTGAAGAATCGATCAAAACAGGCAAAACATTTGCACCTACAACAGCCTGAACTTTTCAAGTTCAACAATCCAGCAGAAGCTTTTCTAATTGACCCCTTTGGGCTACTCAGTGAAGTGTTAGAGGGGAATGCCTAGCAATTCCAAATTATCTGTGTTTGAGTATCATTACCCGTCACAATATTACCAACCACTCTTAATGCAGGTGACACCACTTTACAATCATTTTGTATCAAAAATTCCACCTATCTTCAGTGACTGCTGGGATTTTATTGGGTTCTCTGTCTCGTCCTTTTTATTATTTTCTTCCTGAGAGCCTCATTCTCTGTTCCCCTCTTGAGTGTTTGTGTTTTTTAGGCTTCTGCCCTCCACCCTCATTTCAACCTTTATACTCCTCCTTAAAAACTGATTTACACCAATGGTTTTCATCACGAATAAAACATGTAGGCAAATTTTAAAATGTACATTTTATTTGGGTATATTTCTCTTGAAATTTAGACTTGCGTATCCCATGGCCAGTAGGGGTTTTTTAACTGTTTTTGGCATTCTGGTAAAGCTTAATGGATCCTTTTTGGAATAATGTTTTTCAAGTATGAAATAAAATACAGGATTACAAGGGAAGCCAATTAGACTCAAAATTTTGAAATATTTAAAAACACTATCACTAACTATTCTGCCCAAGTTGGAAAAGAAACTCATCCACTTTCTCTCTCTGCTACTCCACCTCACTCCCTTATATCCATTTAGTTAGCAAGAACTATGAATTAAGGTACCCAGTGCATCTCCTTTGCCTGTGTTGTAATCTGCATCCTTATCACTTCTCATCTGGTATACAGGCAGTCCCCGGATTACGAACGAGTTCCATTCCTAAGTCTGCCTTTAAGTCAAATTTTCACGCAAGTTGGAACAGTTAGGTACGGTTTGTACCTAATGTCAGCTAGTCAAATGTTTGTCTTAGTATATAGTACATAGTGTTTGTCTATGTATAAAAAACATTAAAGAAACACTTCCAGATAACACCAAGACATCTTTAACGTAATAATACAGTAATAATGTTTTGATGTGTGTCACAAAGTATCACCCATTCGTTATTACGAACCATTGTAGGTACCTCAAATTTTTAACATCATAGGCTTTACAGGGGTTGGTTCATAACCACGAGTTGTACGTAAATCGGACATTCATAGCCCCAGGGGTTGCTTGTACTTGAAATAATCTCCTTACTGCTCTCTCAGTCTCTAACCTCTATTATTAGAGTATTCGAACATGCGAATTAGATTGTCAGCGATTTGCTCAGAGTTTTTTAGTTTTTCAAACTGTGCTGCAAGGGTGCCACGGTGAACTTGGCAGAGGAACCATGGA
>NW_004444081.1:2302391-2303060 GCF_000243295.1 Trichechus manatus latirostris
AAGAATGAAATGGCATCATGGGTATTGGACATGTGCTGAGGCCTGATCTTAAAGGAAATGCTGTGCAGATACAGAACCTAGGCTTCAGTTATCTTTTATGAGTCCAACTACTTAGCTAGATGTAGAGCAAATATTTAATTTCAAGTTCAACTGACATATTTCAAGAAGCTAATCCATTTTATGACAAAGCAAGGGAAACTGAAATATGCCCCTTGCAGGCTGAAGTTAATACATCTGATTTTAGTTTAAAGGGATCTTTCCTATTTTTAGTAAGACCAGAAAAGTTTTAGATGAAATTCCATTTTCAAATTCAGAGCCTGCCACCTATTTCAATTAAGCTGGCTCTCTCCCTTTGATTGAAACATGCTTCTCATCTTCCTATGAATATTGCCACCAGGGGGCATAAGACAACTTGCATAACCAATGCCAGAATAGCTGTGGATTTTGAGGTCTGAAACATAGAAGCTGAAAATTTTAAAGTAATAGTAACAACTAAAAAAAAAAAGCATCAAAAAGAACTTACAGTCTGTTTAGAGTCTACGTAGATTTTAAATAGGATCTTAAAATTATTTTAAAATTTTTGCTGAAAAGATGACTCTAATCCCAAGGCTCCAATTCTGGCCCTGTGTTTATTTTCTTTTATGGGTTATTTTATCTAAGTTATCCTCA
>NW_004444081.1:2303667-2305044 GCF_000243295.1 Trichechus manatus latirostris
CACCACCAGGGTTTCCATAGTGCAGTACAGTAGTTCTCAAACTGTAGTGTGTATAAAATGTGCCTGGGGTACTTGTCAAACATGCTACAGACCCACAGCTTTTGATTTGGTAGGTCTCTGGTGATCTACGCTTGTAACCAGCTCACTAAGTGATTCTAAGAGCAATGATCCTTGGGGATTACTGCTAGGTGATTAAGAGCAGAGACTTTAGACTCAGACCTCACATTACTTCCCGTCTTATAAAATGGGAATAGCAAATAGCTCACAAACTGGTAAGGACTGAGTGAGTTTTGGGAAACAAAGCACAGTGCCTGGCACACAGCAAATATTCAAACGGTAGCCGGTGCTATTACCACCATAACACGGATTAGTAGATTGCTCCGGGGGCCAGTTTGATATGCTTTCTATCTTCCATAGCACCTCTATTACAATTCTTTACAGCTAGTAGCTGAGGGAAACCCTAGGGTCGTAGTGGTTAAGAGTTATGTCTGGTAACAACAAGGTCAGCAGTTCAAATCCACCAGGTGCGATTTGAAAACTATGGGGCAGTTCTACTCTGTCCTATAGGGTCACTATGAGTTGGAATCAACTCGACAGCAACGGGTTTGGTTTTTAGTAGCTGATGAATGAATAAATGCTGAATTAAAGAATCTAGCCTGCTAGACCAAAATAAGCACAGGATCCCAAAGCAAAAAGTCTGTAGGAAAATAAGTCGGCCTTGTCTTTTCAATGCAAAGAGCAAAGATCATGACAGTTTTATCTTAACTAGGGGGAAAAAAAGCAGGTAAACTGATTGAAAAGCTGCAAGCTTCCCTTGGCTCCACAGGGTGTCACTGCTGACTCCTCTTTGCAGGCTGAGCACAGGTGTAAAGACTGCATAGTGTTGGAGCCAGGGTTCTCAAACCTCAGGGTGCATCGGAAACACCTGGAGGGCTAAAACAGATTCCTAGGCTCCACCCCTAGAGTTTTCAATTCACTAGGTCTAGGGTGACGCTAAAGAATATGCATTTCAAGCAAGTTCCCAGATGAAGTTGATGCTGCTGGTTCTGGGATCATATTTAGAAAACTACTGCATTAGACAAATCCACCCACAGCTGAGATTAGGGTTTTTTTCCATGGGTCTTCAATAGCAGTTCCTCTCAAACTTTAGTTTACAAATCAGATCTTGTTAAAATGCAGATTATGGCTCAGTAGTTCTGGGCAGGGTTTGAGGGTCTCCATTTCTAAAAAGCTGCTAGGTAACATTGATGCCACTAGACCACAGACTACACTTTGAATTGCAAGGGAAGGTTGCCCTCCCTGCACCTCATCATCAATCCTACCTTCATTTCACCAGGTCCTGTGCCCTGCAAGACTGAGATGACATACGCAGAATGC
>NW_004444081.1:2306646-2310700 GCF_000243295.1 Trichechus manatus latirostris
GTATTGGTGAAGAATATTGAATATACCATGAACTGCCAGAAGAATGAACAAATCTGTCTTGGAAGAAGTACAGCCAGAATGCTCCTTAGAGGCGAGCATGGTGAGACTTCATCTCACTTTCTTTGGACATGTTATCAGGAGAGACTAGTCCCTGGAGAAGGACATCATGCTTGGTAAAGTAGAGGGTTAGCAAAAAAGAGAAAGACCATCAACAAGACGGACTGACACAGTGGCTACAACAATGGGCTCAAACTGAGGATGGTGCAGCATCAGGCAGAGTTTCGTGCTATTATACATGAGGTTACCATGAGTTGAAATTGACTCGATGGCTCCTGACAACATAACAACAACAACTTCTTCACTCAACGACTCAACACATATTTACTAAAAACTCACTATACACCAGCCCTAATTGAAGTACATTGGAGGAAGATAAGGTTAGAAAGATAAGTTCTGTTCTCCAGAAGTATCCATGGACATTGTAACCTCTTAAAGACTTTTTCTTCATCAAATTTCATTAATCTTCATTTTTGCCAAAATCCCTGTATTCATTATCCATTGCTGTGAAACAAATTACCCCAAATCTTAACAGTTTAAAACAAAAAGCATTTATTATCTCACACAATTTTGGAGGGTCGAGGAATCCAAGAGCAGCTTAGCTAGGTGGTCCCGGCTTAGGGCTTTTCATTAGGCTATAGTCAAGCTGATCATCAGGGTGCAGTCATCTGAAGGATTGATTAGGGTTACAGAATCTGCATTCAAGATGGCTCACTCATACAACTGTTGGCAAGAGACCTCAATACTTGCTGGCTGTTATCAAGAGGCCTCAATTCCTAGCCACATGGACTTCTTATAAGGTTGCTTGACATGGTAGTTGGCTTTCCCCAAAATGAGTGATCCTGAAGAGAGGGAGAGAGACCAAGACAGAAGCCACAGTATCTTTTATAAACTAATCTTGGAAGAGACACACCATCGCTTCTGCCATGTTCTTTTAGTCACGTAGAATAACTTTGGCAGAATGTGAGAAGGGATTCCACAAGGATGTGAATAACAGGAAGCAGGAATCTTTGGGAGCCATCTTGGGTGCTGGCTACCACAATCCCCAGTCCCCATACCAAGGGTTCAGACTTTTCTCTGTCCTTACTACCAGGATGTAGGAAATGTCTTTTTTAAGATAAAGTTAGGGAATCGTTCCTATGATTGTTCTATTCAGACCGCTGAATACATCTCAACACACTAGTGTATCTCATTTGTTATAGCAGTTCTAGGAAACTAATACACTATGGTTTTTCTGTGTGGGCTCAAAACCAGCCTATCCTACAGTGGTTGTAGTGATTTGACAACTATAGACCATGCCCAAAATAGTTGACTTCCCTCCCAATGGTGGTAAAATAAGACCTCCAAGGTAGTCCTGCTTCCATAAACCCCAGAAGACATGACCCCCTAAGTCTTGTAAATGAAACATCAGCATGCGAGGTTGTTGCTGTAGTGAAAGAGAGCTAGGAATCAGGTTTCAGACTTGTAAGTACTCACTGTGTGGTTTTCCCTAACTCTCCCAGCTAAAATCATTCCCTGTTTTCTGTTTTCCCTAGTGCCCTACTTTTTTTTTTTTTTCCTTGTTAAAAATGAGTTTCTTTTAAAGAATTATAAACACCTGACATGGGTCCTGGCCAGAAACCCTAACACAACATAAACTAAGGCTGCTGGGCTTTAGTTGATACTCTACCAAATCACAGTAATCAGCATTTTTGACGTAATGAAAACTTTATAATATACCTGATTTGTCATTACCTCGTTGAATCTTTATATTGTGGAAGTAAATATTCAGAATGCCAATCAGATATTTTAGGTTTTTTTTAATTTGGCTATAACATTTGATAATCAAAATCTTTACATAATGCTTAAATTTGAAGACATTTCTATTGGAGCCCTGGTGGCACAGTGGTTAAGAGCTATAGCTGCTAACCAAAAGGTCAGCAGCTGGAATCCACCAGCTGCTCCTTGAAAACTCTATGGGGCAGTTCTATTCTGCCCTATAGGGTTGCTATGAGTCATAGTCGACAGCAACGGGATTATTATATTTGAAATGTTGACTAGTACTTTTTATGTTCCACCATATTGTAAAGAAAGCCAACAACAACTGAGGCTACACATGATTTTCTAAGGTTTATTAAGGGTTGGTAGAACTGGCTTGACAGTCCCTGGGTGGAACAAACAGCTAAGCAGTGGACTACTAGCCAAAAGTTTGGCTGTTTGAACCCATCCAGAAATACCTCGGAAAATATTATTAGTGATCTGCTTCCGAAAGGTCATTGCCTTGAAAACCCTGCGTAGTTGCCATGAGTCAGAAGTGACTCCACAACAATAACATTATCTCAGATATAAACAAGGCTACTACATTGTGAATAATGAACAGCCATGCACCATCACTAACTTAAAAAATAAGACATTAACAATACTCTTGAGACTCTGTACATAGCCCTCTGTGATTATACCCTGTGATGGTTAAGATTGTGTGTCAGCTTGGCTGGGCCATGATTCTCAGTGTTTTGACAGTTGTATAATGTTATGATCACTTCCCTGTTGAGATCTGATATGTGATCACCCCCATGATAGAATCTGCTGAGCGGTACCAGCAGGGGTGGGTCCTGTGGCAGTTCACTGTCTCCTCAGCTTTCATCTCCCTGCCCTCCTCCACTTAAACTTCCTTCCTGTTCGCCTTGCCAGGGCTTTTGCTTGTTCCAGATCCTGCAGCTAGCTCCCGTTTATCTGGCCTCTGGTCTTGGGACTTGGGCTAGCAGCTTGCTAGCAGTCTTGCCTGCTGATCTTGAGTCTTCATAGCCTGTGGCAGCACTGCTCTCCAGCCTGCCAGTCTTGGGTTCACCAGCCCCTGAGGCTACGTGAATCGGGAGAATTCTCTTTCCTGACTCACGGGCTTGGGACTTACAGCCTCTAAAAACCATGTGAACCATTTCCTTGATATAAATCTCTCTTTATATATATACATGCTTTAATGGTTTTGCTTCTCTAGAGAACCTAGCCTACGACACACCCTCTGCTCTCAGAGCTAACCACTATCCTGAAATTGGAGTTTATTATTTCCATGAAGTTATTTAATCTTTTTCTGCCCGTATGAAGCATCCCTGACAATATATAGCACTGTTTGCATGTTTTAAACTTCAAATGACATACTTTATATATTCTTCTGCAACTTGGTTTTTTTCACTCAATGGGAACAACTTAAGAGTGAGGACTTTGTTTTGATCACTGCTATATCCACAGCACTTAGAACAGTAACTGACAAGTAGGAGGCACTCACTAAATATTTCATGAGTGGAATAACCATTATATTCATGAGATGTGCCCATAGGCATAGCTATTTTTGTTTTATTTTCATTTCTGTATAGTATTCCATTGCATGACTCCTGTTGAAGGAAGTTTAGGTTACTTCCTATACATACGTGTGTGTGTATATATATATTCGCTATTGTAAATGTGCTAATGCACTATGAAAATTTGTTTACGTATTTCTTTATGCACATAGGGTAAAATGTCTCTGGGATATATACCAAGGAGTAGAATTGTGGGGTCTTCAAAGTGCTTTTGCCATTTTTCATTACCATTAAGTGTGGCATGTCTGTGTTCTAGTTATTTCATATCTTTGTCATCAGTTGGTATAATCAGACTTCTTAATGTTTGCCAATGTGATGAATGTGAAACAATATTTCACTGTGGTTTTCATTTTTATGTCCCTGTTTACTGGTGAGGATAAGTATCTTTTCATATGTTTATTGGCCATTCATATTTCCTCTTTGGTGAATTGTCTGTTCATAATATATATTTCCACAAATGGATGCAGCGCTGGAGGTGCTCACAAGAAATTTGGAAGACAGTTACCTGGCCAACCAACTGGAAGAAATCCATATTTGTACCCATTCCAAAGAAAGATAGTCCAACAGAATGTGGAAATTATCAAACAATATCATTACTATCATACACAAGTAAAATTTTGCTGAATATCATTCAAAAGCAGTTGCAGAAGTACATTGACAGG
>NW_004444081.1:2311513-2313929 GCF_000243295.1 Trichechus manatus latirostris
GGTGTTGATGAAGAATATTGAGTATACCATGGAGTGCTAAAAGAACAAGCAAATCCTTCTTAGAAGTACATCCAGAATGCTCCTTAAGAGCGAGGATGGTGAGACTTCATCTCACTTTCTTTGGACATGTTATCAGGAGGGACCAGTCCCTGGAGATGACATCATGCTTAGAAAAGTAGAGGGTCAGCTAAACAGAGGAAGACCCTCAATTCGATGGATTGACACAGTGGCTGCAACAACAGGCTCAAGCATAACAATGATTGTGAGGATGGCACAGGACAGGGCAGAGTTTCATTCTTTTGTGCGTAGGATCACTATGAGTTGGAACCAACTCGATGGCACTAACAATGACAATATATATATATACATAAAAAAAAAAAAACCACTGCTGTCAAGTGGATTCTGACTCATAGCGACCCTATAGGACAGAGTAGAACTGCCCCATAAGGTTTCCAAGGAGTGCCTGGTGGATTCAAACTGCCAACCTTTTTGTTAGCAGACATAGCTCTTAACCACTATACCACCAGAGTTTTCACTATATATATACACATACCCACTCCTCACTTATTGACATGGTTAGGTTCCAAGGACCAGGTAGTTATGCAAAAATCAGCATTATATGAAAATGGGGGATGCCCACATCAGATCACAAAATGGAGGATGACTACATCATTACATAACTGCCAGATTATATCATTGAATAATTGCCAAACCATTGAGAATTATGACCAGCCAAGTTGACACATAACAACCATCACAGCCAGCATTACTTTTACCTTGCATCTCGGCATTCTTTACTGCCAGACATATGTCATTAATGCACAAAAAATAGCCAGATAGTAGATTTTTTACTATTGTCATAAATGCAAAATGCCAGATAATGAGAGAGTCAATAAGTGAGGAGTAGGTGTATATATATTTTTTACCATTTTTCTGTTTGGTTATTTATTTTTTTCTTTATTACTTTCAAGGAGATTTAAAAAAAATTCTGGATCCTATCCTTTGTCAGTTGTATGCTTGGTGTAGATATATTTTTACCATTTTTCTATTTGGTTATTTATTTTTTTCTTTATTGCTTTCAAGGAGATTTAAAAAAAATTCTGGATCCTATCCTTCATCAGTTGTATGCTTTGCAAATGTCTTCTTCCATTTGTGGTTTCTTGTCACTCTCTGCTACCTGTAGCACTATTTTAAACTTTGTCCTTGTCCCACTGAATTGTAATTTTTAGTTTATTTCACTAGATTGTGAGGTACATAAAGGCAAAACTTGTTTTCAGTCATGATTGAAAGCCCAGCACTGTGCTTTGTGCTCAGGGCCCAATAAATGCTTTTTGATTATTTTTGAAACACATAGGGCTCTATTCTCTCAGATAGGATAAAAAGTAAGGGGTAGTACAGTGGTCAGCAAACTACAGCCCACAAGCTCGATTCAGCCTGCTACCTGCTGTTATAAACTTTTAATGGAACACATCCATGCTCTTTTGCTTATGTATTGTCTATGGATGCTTCCACACTACAACAGCACAGTTAAGTAGTTTGAGCCGCTGACCACCCACAAATCCAAAAATATTTGCTCTCCGGACCTTTGCTGAGGAAGATGGCCGACTGCTGGTCTCGTGGATGAAGGTGAATGCCCTTGAATGTATGCTACTATCACATATTTAAGGCTTTAAAAGAAAAAAAGTGCACCTAATCTCTTTTCTGTCTCATAATATTTGCCAGCCTACCTTATTTTGCAACTCCTCACCTCATTCTATCTTAAAAGAATGAATAACAAAATACATTGACTATTTAAAGACGATCTAAGTAAATTTAGATTACTAAATAATGCTGTCATTCTATCTTTAATCTACCAATAGAGAAATGGGTCTTACTGCGTAAGAATTTCTACCAAAAATTGCCTTCTGGATCATCAGCTATTTAAGAACAGGTGCAATGTCTTTGAATTCCTTTGCAGTGCCACCTGCCCCTCTATGTCTGCCCCAGCACCTCCTTCAGAGTTCTGCTCACGGAGGTTACTCCACAAATGTTGACTTATGACTGGTGATATTATAGCACATTAGTTACCTGGCTGCACTTTGTAGGAAATAATTGGGGCAGACAAAGAGGGACTAGGCTGGGAGTGAGTGGAGGGGGCGTGTGGAGAAGGCAAAGGGATAGAGGGAAGCAATGAAGAAAGATGGTCCTCTAAAAGCGTTTGCTAATTTGCAACTTCTGGGGATGCTGAAACCACTTTCAAATTTTGCAGCCTTTGACATTTTTGCAATTTTTCCATGCTCTTGCTGCTGTTCCAGGACCACAGATAAGAAACCCGCAAACCTTGCTCTGTTCTGGAATAATGAGATTGGAAAGAAAAGATCTCTTTCATCTTTTTAACATTAAAAAAAGAAAAAAAGACTAGTCAAAGCCCAGCAGT
>NW_004444081.1:2315015-2316947 GCF_000243295.1 Trichechus manatus latirostris
GATCAGATTCATTTTTGTACTAGATATAACATTTGATTTGGCTGTTGGAGATTTGCATTTACTGACCTTTTACAACAAGAAGTATCAAACAACCAAAACCCATTGCTATCAAGTCAATTCCAACTCATAGCCACCCTATAGGACAGACTAGAACTGCCCCATAGGGTTTCTAAGGAGCACCTGGTAGATTTGAACTGCCGACATTTTGCTTAGCAGCCATAGCTCTTAACCACCACACCACCAGGGTTTCCACAAGAAGTATAGGCCCCAGTTTATTAGGATTCCTATGGCTCATGAGAAAGAAGCCAGAGGAGAAAATTAGCCCAGGACCCAGGAGAAATTAGTCTTCCCTGTATGATTTCCTCTGCTTGGTGCAGATCTCCTACCAAAAGAGGCAGATAGTGAGGGAGACTATTCAGGCACTCTTTAAACCAGATAGTTTGCCCAAACTCACTCCATAGAACAGAAGAGATTGATCTGAGCTTCTGCTTCAAAAGTCAGCAGAAGATTTTGGTCTTCTGCTGGAGCCATAGCTGCTATGGACATCTAGGAAGGTCTAGGGCAGGGTCTAGCCCTTAAACCCCTTGTAGTGCCTTGTAGAATGTTCAGCTAATGCTATGACTTTCAATCTCACATTCCTTCTCTTGGCTCACTGCCTGACTCCTTAACTGATTGGCTGGTTCCTCATTAACCCTTTCAATGTGCTCAAAGCTGGCATTGTCTCCTTTCTCTATACTTAATCCTTCATGACTAAGAGCCTTGACTTGAGCAGGCTATTAATGCAACAAAAATAACTCAAAGTTAATGTTTAGATTAATCAATAAATGTCCTGATTATTTGGAAAGAATTAATGTGGGGGGCATGTTTAGTGATAAAATGGTGTCTTTAGCCAGAACTAGGTTAAGGACTCTACATAATATTACATTGTTAGGATTCAAACAGCTTTTAATCCTGGAGTAATTTCACCCTCATCCTTTGATTCTGGATAATCTCTGCTAATTAATCCCAACCTTAGACAATTTCGATCTTGCTTCTATATACTGATTTTCTTACTGCTTTTCTTTATCCACATTGGGAGTCCCCAGATGGTGCAAACGGTCAACGCACTCGCCAGCTAACTGAAAGGTTGGAGGTTCATGTTCACCCAGAGGCAGTTCAGAAGAAAGTCCTGATGATCTACTTCTAAAAAACTAGCCATTGAAAACCCTGTGGAGCCCAGTTCTACATTGACACACATGGGGTCACCATAAGTTGGAGTTGACTCAACAGCAATTGATTTTTTTATCCACTTCAGTCAGATGAGAATTCTGACTTGCTCTACCAATAATGTGTCTTTGATAATGCTTTCTATTCAACAAGTTTATTCATGGATGGTAATTTTGCTGATTAATCGGGTAAGTCATGGGATATCCAAGGAGCTTTGTCTAGTCTCATGTACTTCAAATGTAAGGTCTGTCATGAAGATACATCCAAAAGTGTATATTAATAGTGTTGCCAGGTGTAATATTCAGGATATTCTGGGCTATCTCCTGAGGGCTTGGTGTGCTTCTGAAACCTCATGACATGCATCCTCACAACACAGATAGCATCCCATGCCATTAACCTAGATTACAGATGAAGGACCTAGGGGCAGAGAAGTTTAATGTCACATGTTTAACCTAGGTGTGAGGGGCAAATAATCAGCAGTTCCTAATAACAGTCTCTGGCTTTCTGATGTTACAGCAGAAGCTCAGATCAATCTCTTCTGTTCTATGGAGTAAGTTTGGACAAACTATCTGGATTAAAGAGTGCCTGAATAGTCTCCCTCACTATCTACCTCCTCAATTACCTGATATGGACCAGGTGGTAGTAAGCTGATATTTAATCAAATTATTTTTCATCAGTATCATAAGACTTTCATTATTGCAGTCTTTGAAATGGGTTCAAAATACC
>NW_004444081.1:2317242-2318711 GCF_000243295.1 Trichechus manatus latirostris
ATCCTTTACCTATCTCATCACATATTGCAGTGTTTTGTTATTATTTCCCTACATGGATAGTTCCACCACCATCTGTGAGCTTCTTGGACTCAGGAATAGAAGTTCATACACTGCTTGATCCCTAATATCCAGCACAGTGCCTGGCACATAGACACTCAGTTACTGTTTATTGTTGTTACTATGCAACACAAAAACATTTTTTAAAAACCAAGAGACAAAACAAAAACCACATCCTTGGCCTCCTTGGCATCCTATCCACATCCTTGGCCTCCTAAACACAATTCTTATTAAGAGGTATGGCTAATGCCTTCTACCATGCCTACACAGGACCTTTTGCATGCTAGATATTTAATGAATTTTGCAGAATGAAAGTAACAGTGCACTGTGGCAGGCTTTTCAACAACTGCCAGGCTATGTGTTTATAGGATCTCTAGTGTGCATAATTTTGGACATGGAAAGGGTCATACTTCTGAGTGGCTGAAGCCTCACATTCCTCAGAGCTCTAAGCAAGACCCTCTTTTCATGTCCCACGCTCCTTAGACTTTAATTACCAGCTTTTTCTGACAACTCTCAATTCCAGCCCTTTCTTCTGAGCTCTAGATACATCTATCCAACCCTCTTCCAAATACCTCTACCTGATATACCACCAAAAAAACCCAGTTGCTGTCAAGTCGATCCCGACTTACGGTGACTCTCTAGTACAGAATGTGCCCCACAGGGTTTCCAAGGAGTGGCTGGTGGATTCTAACTGCCCACCTTTTGGTTAGCAGCCAAGTTTCTAACCACTGTGCTACCACAGGTACTTCAAATTCAACCTATCCAAAACAGAACCCATCATTTTCATCTCTCTTTCTTTGCAAATGTTACCACCAGTCACCCAGCTTCTCAAGACAGAAAAGGAAAAAAATCTTCCCTCATTTTTCTCTCCTCCCCATTCCCCACAACAACTCAATCAACAAGTCAACTGATTCTGTCTCCTAAATGTTTCTGAACTAAGTCCTTTTTATCCCCATCCCTCAGACCAACTTGCTAAATTCTGTCTTGCTCCTCTCCAATCAAGACCCTACAGCATAGCCAAAATAATCATCATTAAAAAAAAAATAATGATGTTACTCCTCCACTTAAAAGCCTCTATCTACTGTTTTCCCACTGCTGTTGGGATAAAGCCTGAACTCCCCAGCAGGTCTTTCAAGGCCCCTGATGCTCTTCTTTGTCTCATGGCATTCTTGCCCTCCCCAAACCTTAACATGGCTGCTTCCTCTCAACATGCAGACCTCAATGCAATGTCACCTCCTCAAAGAGATAGATGTTCTCCAACCACCTTGGCGAGCGTAGCCCCAACCCCAACCCACTCAGTCTCTATCTCATTACCTTATTTGTTTTCTTCAATGAATTTATCAGTACATGAAAGTATCTTATTAATATTTCTGTTTGTTGTCTGTCTTCCTCACTAGAATTTAAGCTCCCCG
>NW_004444081.1:2319135-2333559 GCF_000243295.1 Trichechus manatus latirostris
CCACAGGATTTTCTAGCCTGTAATTTTTATGGGAGCAGATCACCAGGTCTTTCTCCCATGGAGCTGATGGGTGGGTTCCAACTGTCAACTTTTTGGTTGGCAGCAGAGCACTTAACCATTGTGCCACCAGGGATCCTCCACTCTAGACTACTGGGGCCATGTTTCTTTTGTTCACAGTTATATTCCCGGGGCCTAGTATAGTGGTCAGTAATAATTTGTGTTTAGTAGTAATTTGTGGAAGAATGAATGAATGAAGTCAATGTTTCTGTTCCATGGGGAATTTATCTTCAGATCAGACCCCAAAATTGACAACAGCACTTTCTCCCAATAAACACCTCCTGTCCCCCCAGGATGTAGACAATCCAGTGGGGGCAGAATGCTGATTGCACAGGCAACTCAGATCAGAAAGCTGAGCTGCAGCACCAAGCAGACAAACAGAGAAGTTATTCCTAGGGTGGCAAGTAATTAGCACACATTTGGCAGAGTGTATTGGAAGGAGGTACCCTCGGAAAACACTCAGGACTTAAAGCTGAGAACAAACTTTGAGCAATTGCAGACAAATACTGAGAAAATTCTTCACATAGCAATAAGGACCTTGATGCATGGAAGCATTATCCTAAAAAGACCATCGTGGGATAAAAAAAAAAAAGTGGATCTCCAAAACTAGGACTGGACAATGAAGAGAAATCTGGATGTCACTAAAACAGATTTTTTTTTTTCTTGGCTACAACAAGTAAAAGAATTTTTTTTTCTAATTCCTTAATGAATAAAGAATTGAAGATGAGTGTCCAAATCCTATTTTATGGAAGTTCTAGTTGATGTATAGGCTAAGCTGGCTGGCACAAATGGTTTGCGCTTGACTACTAACAAAAGGTTGTCAGTTCGAATCTACCCAGCAGCACCACTGTGAAGAAAGGCCAGGTGATCTACTTCTGTAAGATTATAGCCATTGAAAATCCTATGAACACAGTTCTACTCTGAAACATGTGGGGTCTCCATGAATCAGAATCAACTTGACAGCAACAGGTTTAGTTAATGTATAGGAAGTTCTTCATAAATTAATCATATTCCTTAAAGTGAATATTTTCATTTGTAGACATACTTGTGTGTTTTCAAAAAGTCCTAATATTTTCTTTAAACTCCAGTATCATTGTACATTTGGACTGGGTAGTTGCTACCATGACTAATGGTCAAAACGTTGGCTCTCAAATTAGTAAATTAAGTAATTTGTAATTTTGCTTAAACAAGCCCATTCCTCTCTGAGTATGCTACATAAAATTCCATAGAATCATTTGGAAGATAGTGAAATTCATCAAATGACTTTCCCAACCAAAGCATACCAGGGTGTTCTAATGAAAAGGAACTCAGCTGGGGTTCAGGACAGGATTCCTGCCTTTGTCCCACTATAACTGTGCGTGACTCAGACGTGTCCACTTAACCTCTGTTCTCCCAGTAGCATTGGTCATCCTGCAGTGCCTCTAAAGAAGGGCCTTTGAGATTCTAGTATAGCCTTAAAATTAGAGTTGGCAGATAAAATACAGGATGTCCAGGTAAACTTGAATTTCAGACAAACAACAAATATGAGACATACTTATACAAAAGAATTATTCATTGTTTATCTGAAATTCAACTTTAACTTGGCATCTTGTATTTTTATTTGCTAACTGTAAAAACCCTAATTAAAATTCATTCATCTTTAAAAGAAAAATACCCATTCTCTCAGTTCTTTCTACCCATAATCTCATAAAGCCACTGAAAGTTGGAGAAGGAAGTAAATGAACATTCATTGAGCTCTTACTAAGGGCCAATTGCTTTCAGGTGCAACATAAACGCTCCGTTACTTTGACTGCTTAAGAATCCACTGAGAGAAGAGGCATTTAGAAGCTGGTGATTGGATTTCCACACATGATCTTTCATTGCTCATGTCCTGTTAGCATAGCAGGTTGTTGTCTTCGATAAAAGTCAGGTGCTGAGAGGCTGTGAACTCATTCACAGAAGGATAGGCTAACTTCTCATAGTTTAGAAGCCACAGTCTACATTCCAAGGAGCTCTGGTGGCACAGTGGTTAAAGCAATCAACTGCTAACTGAAAGCCTGAAGTTTGAAAACACCAGCAGCTCCGCAGGAGAAAGACGTGGCAGTCTGCTTCAGTAGAGATTTACAGCCTTGGAAACCCTATGGGGTCACTATGAGTGAGAATCAACTCCACGGCGGTGAGTTTTTTTACTCTACATTCCACACCAAATACACTGGGAAGAAGAGGCGCCCTTTCAGAAGTCATAAATAACCAGCTGATTGGTTCTAGGAATTTAAATATCTAGATATTTATCTTAATTAAGAACTTCATTGGAAAACACATAACATAGACTACAATCACTAGAACCGTGACAGCTATATTGAAATTTTACAGTCCAAAATTTAATCAGCAGGTGCTGATTAATGCTACTCTAAAAATCTTCCATAGCAAGGCAGTTGCCCAGAATCTCTATACTTCAAAAGAGGGGAGGGGGAGTAGTGGTCCTACTGAGAGAATAGATTGCCAAACTTCTACTTTGCTCCCTAGTTCCCTGGGAGTTTTGATGTGAGCTGAAAGCAAATTCCCCTCTCTAGGACCCGTGTTCACCTTACCATAATTTAATATTTTTAAAGCTTTAAAAGAGAACATCCTTTCTAAAGTCTCCAGCTCAGATTTGGAAGGATTGGGTTTCAACTTGTCATAGCTTAGTTTCAGTCTGTAAAATAGAAGCCTCCCCACCCCCACCTCCTAGCTGTACTCTTCGCCCAAACCGGTTTCCCTCCATGACCCTTTCTCCAGTGGTGTCACTAGAGGGGTGCAGGGGTTACAGACCACACCGGGTGACACTGTCAGAAAGGGAAACATCAAAAAGGCCATCTATAAAAATTTTGTGCACTGTTCCAGCAGAATTTATTATTTTTTATAAAAATATGCTTGTAGTTAATAATAACAAAAAATTTTTTTCATAAGACCGGCTTACATGTATCAATGTATCTACAAGGCTAAAACCCTATGCTAATTTGTTTTTTGAACCTTCTAATGTGCTCCAGTCAGAGCTGTGGTTATGATCCAATTACAATGATGCTTTGAATCGTGTGGGTTTGTCTGCACGCGCTACAAGCACACGCTGTTGTTTTCATTGCTGCAAGTGTTTTTGTAGTCGCTGATTTTGTCAAATTTTCTGGTGTTTTAGCTACAAAAAAAAAACCCATTGCCGTCGAGTCGATTCCAACTCATAGTGACACCATAGGACAGAGTAGAGCTGCCCCATAGATTTTCCAAGGAGTGCCTGGTGGATTCAAACTGCCGGCCTTTTGGTTAGCAGCCGTAGCGCTTAACCAGTATGTCACCAGAGTTTCTGTTTTAGCTACAGTATTGTGGTAATTCGCATGGGGGGGGGGTGACACCATGAGATATCGCACTGGGTGACAACAACCCTAGTGACGTCATGCCTTTCTTCATTCTCTCACAGCTCCTGTCTGGGTCATCCCTGCCTTGTCAGTATCTCAGCACTCTGATTTTACTCAGCGGCACTTTGTTTCCCACACACACATGGTGCTCTGCCTAGAATGCCCCCACCTGCCTTTGCTTGGCCAAATCCTCCTCATACTTCTTTCAACACCCAGCTCAAATATCATCCCCTCTGGGAATGCTTTCTCTTTTTCTTACCCCAGACTGTGCCAAGTGCTCTTCCTCTGTGATCACACGACTATTTGATGTGTCTATATCACTAGATGTGTGCATACTCCAAAACCCATTGCCACCAAGTCAATTCTGACTCATAGTGACCCTCATTATACTCTCTTATTGAAGTATCTGTCCTGATGACCAAAGTCTTTGTATGGTGGATTGTTATATATATTAGAATTCTCCCTCTTCCAATAAGATGTTATAAAACAACTAGGCTGATTATATTAGGTCACTTTTTTTGTCAATTTATTTTTCCCACAGTCAGGTAGCCATTTATGCTATGTCCATCCATGGTCCACAATCATGACTGAAAACAAATATCACTGGGTTCCATCATCCCCCAAAAGGCTGTGATCCTGGATCGCCTAAGGTAGAAAATTCATTCACAATACATTTCAATCCTACTCCGAGTAACAGGATTTGGCTAAAAGTACAATGGTGATCCCTTCAACTATTCCCAGAAAATGGTTCTGGAAAAAACCAAACTTATTTACAGATGGCTAATACACAATTTTCATGGTCTTTCTTATACGTTGGTGTCTTAGTTATCTAGTGCTGCTGTAACAGAAATACCACTTTAACATCGCTTTAACAAAGAGAAATTTATTCTCTCACAGTCCAGTAGGCTAGAAGTCTGAATTCAGGGCACCAGCTCCAGGGGAAGGCTTTGTCTCTCTGTCGGCACTGGAGGAAGTTCCTTGTTATCAGTCTTCCCTTGGTCTGGGAGCTTCTCAGCTCAGGAACCTCAAGTCCAAAGGATGTGCTCTGCTGCTGGCACTGCTTTCTTGGTGGTATGAGGTCTCCAACTCTCTGCTTGCTTCCCTTTCCTTTTATCTCTTGTAAGATAAAAGATGGTGCAGGCCACACCCCAGGGAAACTCCCTTTACATTGGATCAGGGATTGAACTGAGGAAGGGTGTTACATGCTATCCTAATCCTCTTTAACCACAGGCAGAGATTATGATTTATAACACATAGAAAAATCACAAAATGGAGGACAACCACACAATACTGGGACTCATGGCCTAACCAAATTGACACATATTTTGGGGGGACACAGTTCAATCCATGACAGTTGGTCACTTTGAAAATATGATCCAAAGCTGTGTTTAGGAGGACATTAAATTAACATAATGATACATTAAACAAGTGATTCATTTTACAGTAACAATTTACAAGTGCTGCATTATTCCCCTGTGTTTAAATTCACCCTAACTTGGTCCAGTTTTGAACTTTTTTTTAATGGAAGGTTTACAAAATCCTTGGTTAAAATAGAAGAGAAGCTCTTATCAGATTCACACAAGAGAATCTTTCCAAAGTGCATGTCCTCTTGTCTGTGAATACAGTTACATCTCCTTTGAAACAGGAAGGATGACACCTGTGTATATCTACACAATGTCATACTTACCAGGTTAACAAATGAGTTCTCATAGATGCTTACTAAAATTTATGTGTATGTGCTTTCTAAAGCAAATCAAAATTAAATAAGCAAGATTCTTCTCTTTCCTGGTGGGACCCATAGCTACCTTGGGGACAAACTGACAGAACTGCTGGCTTCAGCCTGGGGAAGGGTTGGAATAGCCTGGCAGTGCTGAGCTGTGCCTTTGCAGGAATGTGCAGCACCTGGCACTAGTATTTTAAAACCCTCAAGAGAGAGTCACCAGTTTTTTTTAAAAGCTGAGCAACAACTTGCTGGGCTCTAAACTAGGTCAGTGAACAGAGAAGGTGGGAACTTTCTATTAAGATCAACTTCTCATTATATTTAATAACAGTTTCAAAACAAGGTTGGGGGGAACATGCTGACAGTGAAAGAATCTACTTTCTTGGACTCACACACACAGGGTTTCTCCAATGGAAAAAGACCACCTGGCTCCAAGACCACACATGGCTCCAAAATTCTGAAGTCTGTTTAATGATACCCCACTAATTTTTCTTTATGTGTTATAGTAGAGGTTATCAATCAGTACTTTGGAATCCTCTAGAAAAAGATTTTTTTTAATCTTAAAAAACAAGTATTTCAGCTTAGAAGTATACAAATAGCTCGCTGGAATACCATGTTGTTGTTGTCGTTGTTGTTGTTAGGTGCCTTCAAGTCAGTTCCGACTCACAGCAACCCTACGTACAACAGAACGGAACACTGCCCAGTCCCGTGCCATTCTCACGATCATTGTTACGCTTAAGCCCATTGTTGCAGTGACTGTGTCAATCTGTCTTGCTGAGGGTCTTCCTCTTTTTCGATAACCCTCTACTTTACCAAGCATGATGTCCTTCTCCAGGGACTGGTCCCTCCTGATAACATGTCCAAAGTATGTGATACGAAGTCTCCCTATCGTCACTTCTAAGAAGCATTCTGGCTATACTTCTTCCAAGACAGATTTGTTTGTTCTTCTGGCAGTCCGTAGTATATTCAATATTCTTTACCAACACCATAATTCAAAGGCATCAATTCTCTTCTGTCATCTTTATTCATTATATGGCTTTTGCGTGCATAGGAAGCGATTGAAAACACCATGACTTGGGTCAGGGGCACCTTAGTCCTCAAAGTGCCATCTTTGCTTTTTAACACTTTAAAGAGGTCTTTTGCAGCAGATTTGCCCAATGCAGTACGTCATCTGATTTCTTGACTGCTGCTTCCACGGGCTTTGATTGTGGATCCAAGTAAAATGAAATCCTTGACAACACTAATATTTTCTCCATTTATTATTACTGATCCAGTTGTGAGGATTTTTGTTTTCTTTATGTTGAGGTGTAATCCTTACTGAAGGCTATAGTGTTTGATTTTCATCAAGTCCTCTTCGCTTTCAGCAAGCAAGCTTGTGTCATCTGCATAATGAGTCTTCCTCCATTTCTGACGCCACTTTCTTCATATAGTCCAGCTTCTCAGATTATTTGCTCAGCATACAGATTGAGTAAGTATGGTGAGAGGATACAACCCTGACACACATCTTCCCTGATTTTAAACCACACAGTATCTTTCCCCTTGTTCTGTTTGAATGATTGCCTCTTGGTCTATGCACAGTTTCCTCATGAGCACAATTAAATGTTCTGGAATTCCCATTCTTCACTATGTTATCCGTAATTTATTATGATACACACAATCAAATGCCTTTGCATAGTCAATAAAACAAAGGTAAATCTCTGACAGTTCCCTGTCGATGTAGTGCTGCAACCAAATAGCATGGTCTAGAAAAATAGTGAAATATATGTGAGTTTATTCTTTAATAAATGTGATATTTCCAAATGATGGGGGAATTAGTAGTGTGGTTACCACAGGTCACTTACCTATTTTGAGGAGACAAAAATTAGATTCCTGTCTTGTACATTACCAAAAAAAAAATAAATGCCAAAAGAACAAGGATAAACACCAGAATTTAAAAAAATAGTAGAAGATCTTATGTTCTGTTTTTCATTAGTTCCACATTTTTTTTGCTGATATATATGAATTCAGTACCCTTTTTAATTACAATTTCGATTTGATTTATTGATATCAAAAAAAGCTGCTTAACATTAATCTTTTATCCAGCCACTTACTAAATTCTCTTAGAAGCTCTGATAATTTTTATTTTGGTTGAATTTACTGGAATTTCTATATTACACAATTATATCATATGAAAATAATGCTAATTTTGCTTCTTTTAATATATATATTACATGTATTTTTGTTTTATTTCATTAGTTACTAATTCCATAATACTATTTAACTAGTGATGAGAGCAGACATTTCTCTTATTTATACATTTAAGGAAACACATCCAGTGTTTCACCATGTAATTTTATGTTTGTTATTGATTTCTATTAATGCTCTGTTTCGTTTATAGGCATTTTCATTCTATCCTTATTTTACTAGAATTTTTATTATGACTTTTATTAAATACTTTTTTTTACAATTAGTGTTTAATGGTTTTTTCTCTTTTAAATGACACAAACAGATTAAAGGAGGAAAAAAACATCAAACAATAATTTTGTTTTGTTAAAAGCATTTAATAGAAATAATGAAAGTAATATTATTTGTTGCTTCTTTTGATCCAAAGTTCTTGGAATAAACCTAGTTTGGTCATGATTAATTTTTGTAATGCATTGTAGGACTCTTTTGCCAACATTTTATTTGAAATTTTTGCGTCCGAATTCATAAATGATATAGGTCTATAATTTCTATTTTGTGATGTTTATTAAGTTTCTGAATCAGGAATAGGCTAGATTTACAAAATAATTTGAGAGGTGTTCTCTCTTTTCCTAACCTCTAGAAAAGTTCGGATAATACAGGAATTTGCTGTTCCTTGATGGTTTGACTAAATTCTCTTATAAAACAAGCTTGCTTGTACTTTTCCTAAAATCTTTACAATAGCCTCTCTTATTATTGGTCTATTCAAACTGCCCGTCTCATCTTGAATAAGTTCTGATATTAAAGGTTTTCCTAGAAATATGCCCATTTCACCTAAAACCCGTTGCTGCTGAGTTGATTATGACTCATAGGGACCCTAAAGGACAGAGTAGAACTGCCCCATAGGGTTTCCAAGGCTGTAAATCTTTACTGAAGCAGACTACCACATCTTTCTCCTGAAGAGCGACTGGTGGGTTCAAACTGCTGACCTTTTCACCTAGATTTTTCAAATTAATTGGTATGCTATAAATCTTATATTTTCTTGAAATTCTTTAAGTTCTAACTTTATTTGTAATTATAACACATTTCTTATTCCTGAATTTGTAATTTTTATTTCCTCCTCCACAAAAATAATTTATTTTATAAGAATCAGCACAAAGTTGATTCCTATGAGGTCAAAGATGTCCCAGATGTTCAACTTTTCCAAGCTGCAGTAACACTCCATCATCTCTAACATCAACTACTCCCTCTCCTCTCAGTACTCTCCCTCCCATCTTTGGGTTCCCTAATTCGCAACATCTCACAGAATTCACAAACCATATAAGTGAAATAGCTCACATGGTTGTGGAGGCTGGCAAGTTCCAAAGTTGTGAGTCAGGTGTAGGTTTCTCCTTGGCCGTTAGTCTCTGCCCAAAGGCACTCAGCTTTCTTGCTCTGTGGGTTGGGAAACCCACTGCGCCATCTCCTGCTGGTCTTTCCTGTGGGTCTCTCCTTCCTGTGGCTCTTCTCTTTCCCACCCCTGGCTTGGCTTATTTAAAACCCAGCAGAATGACAAAACTGATCAATTCCCTTGGTGGGCCACAATTACCCTATTACACAGTCCCTCTCAAACACCTGGGTGGGAGTTACAAGACCATGGCTAAAAAAGGCCATATACAAAGCAATTCATTACATTGCACCCTAGCTTTTTTGTCTTTTATTTCCTCTTATAGCAATAATTGTGAGGATGGCGCAGGACTGAGCAGTGTTTTGTTGTGTTACTTATAGCATCTTTATGAGTTGGAACCAACTCAACAGCACCTAAAATTTCCTCTTTAAGACCGTTGTTGTTGTTGGGTACTATGGAGTTGATTACAGCTGTTAGTCTGGGTTCTCCAGAAGAGCAAAACCAGTGAAACATTTATATACATATATAGAGAGATTTACTCTAAGGAAACAGCTACTACAATTGTGGGGGCTGGTAAGTCCCAAAACCGTGGGTCCAGAGGCTGGAAACCTCTGCTGGCTCATGGGATTACAGGGGCTGGCGAATCCAAAATCTGCAGATCAGGCAGCAGGCTGGAGACTTCTGCAGGCTTACAGCCCTAGAAGTGGAGGTCAGTTGATGAGAAGAGTGCAGGGTTGAACGAGAGATCAAGCTTTGCCAGAGTATTCATTTATATATTAGAGATGGGCCACACCCACAAGGAAACTCCCCTTCCAACTGATTGGCTGCTCATATCAGATCACAAAATGTAAGGTGATTACATTGTATTATCTTATGAAAGAGTACCTAGTCCAGTGTCTGCCAAACCACTGAAAATCATAGCCTAGACAAGTTGACACATAACATTAACCTTTACACCGACTCAGTGACGCCATGGGTTTTCTTGGTTATAATCTTTACAGGAGCAGATCTCCAGGTCTTTCTCTCGTGGAGCTACTGGGTGAGTTCAAACCGCCAACCTTTTGGTTAGCAGCTGAGTACTTAACAGTTGCTCCACGAGCGCTCCTTATCTCATTGAGATTAGTGTTTATATTTTTTTCTCAAGTTGTTACAGTTTTGTCATTGTCTTTTCATTGTTATTTTCTAGTTTTATTGCATTGTTCTTAAGAGGGTTTGGGAATCTACTTTCTTTGTGGCCAAGTACAAGAATATGTATTCTCACTCAGATATAAAGTTTATACATATCCATTAAAATAAATGCCTTACTTGTGTTAATAAAATTATTTTCTTATTTACTGAGCATCTACCATGTTCTAGGCACTGTATGAAATGCCAGGTTCACAGTGGTAACCAAAACAGACAGGGCTCTGTTTGAGATTCATCTTTTTTTGTTGTTCAGTTTTTAATAATTTAATGAGATAAATATAACATAAAATAAACTGCTCCCATCTAAAGCATACAATTAAATGAGTTTTGACAGGTGTAGACACCCGTGAAACCACAATTGCAGTCATGATACAGAACAATTTTATTCTTCCCAAAAGTTTTCTCATGCCTCTCTGCAATCCATTCTCCACCCGGGTCCCAGGCAACCACTAATCTCTTTCTATAGATTACTTTGAATTTTTTAGAATTTTCTATAATGGAATCATACAGTATATACTCTTTTTTATTTGGATTTTTTCATTCAGCATAATGATTTTGAGATTCATCCAACTTTCTGCATATGTCATTTGTTCATTCCTGTTTGTTGCTGTGTGATATTCTATTGTATGCATATACCACAGTTTGTTTATTGATCCATCTCTTAATGAACATTTGGATTATTTCCAGATTTTGCTATAACAAATAGAGCTGCTATGAACTTTCATGTAGAAGTCTTTTTCTGGACATTTGTTTTCATTCCTCTTGGGTAAATGTCTAGGAATGGAATGGATGAGCCATATGGTAGCTATATGAGATTTACCTTATAGGCAACACAAAGTTGGATTTTGATTTTGGAACCAATATGTGATTCTTTGCCCTATAACAATAGAATGTGGATCCAACTGGTCTATGAAGTCTCACTTATAGTTTTTTTTTTACATATATATTGCAAAAGTGGTGGCATCAGAACTCCTCGTCTAATTTCACAAGGGGAAGTAGAGAGAATCACCATCATCATCAGCCCAAGGCTGATTCCTACGAGATGGAAGTCAGACATACCTCCTCTCTCCAACCTTTTTACCAATTCTGACACCAACCTTCCCACAGCACTCTCTACTTCTCTGCTGGTTCTGTTAATTCATTGCAGTGGCCATACAGAGCTCATAGACAATACTCACAATTATGGAGTTTATTAGAGAAGTAACAGGTTACTACTTGGGATCAGGATCAACAGGCTACAACTAGTGATCAGAATCAGGAAGCGTGTAGGCAAAGTTTCCCTTCTTCAGTGCAAGACAGCTCTCTCAGCTCCTCTTGGCCACGCAGGGCTCCTTTTGGCCCTCTGAGGACAGTCTCCTCTTGGCCACCTCAGGACAGGCCTCCTCTCTTGGCCCTCGGTCTGGCCTCTGCCCTGCTTGGGAAAGTGTTACAAAGCTCTTTTAGCTCTGCCGATAAGTTCCCGGAGGCACCCCACTCTGCCAGCAAGCTTCCTGCCTGGAGGTGCTCAGCTGTTTCCCTCGTGGGTTGGCATGCTCACTGTAGCTGTCTTGCTTTGTGGGCTGGGAAGCCCACCACAGCCATCTTGTGCTGGTTTCCTGGTTCTGCAGCTGCCATTTCTCTGCCTCTGGACTCTGCCATGCTTGCCTCCACATCTTACTGTCTCGAATGTTACAACTCTCTGGCTCCTGGGTCTAGGAGGTTCTCAGTACAAGGACCATGGGTCCAAAAGATGCTTCCATTCCTGGCTCTTCTTTCTTAATGGTAGTGAATTCCCCACCTCTGGGATGGCTCATTTTAAGCATAGCTCCCACAAAACTGACCGATACCCTCGTTAAGATTCCATACACTTTACTCGCATGGTCCCAGCTCCATATGCATGCCATACACCTTATTTGCATTATTCGCAAGTTGTCCAATCCCCTTGGTGGGCCACAAGCACCTTATTTGATAACCACACCCAATCATTTTGTGGGAGTCGTATTAGGTACACTTACTCCTGACTTATTGACATGGTTAGGTTCCAAAGACCAGGGCATTATGTGAAAATCAGTGTTATGTGCGAATCAGGGTCACAGCCTGTCTTTAGTGCCAGCGTCCTCCCCAGTCACTCACTGCCTTTCAGACCCCCCTGGCATGTTGAGGGCTGTGCATGGCATGGGGCCCCCCTTCCCCGCCATGCCTTCCCCACCACCGCGGAGCTCATGGGGGGTGGGGATGGTGGTGGTGGTTGGGGGTTGCCCCCTGCTTCTGAAGCAGCATGGGCCCACCATCATCTGGCCATGCTCCAGGCCTCCACACAGACCCCCATGCGTTGCCTCTCCACCTTCTTGCTCCTACAGCCCTGGAGACAGGCCTTGACTATGGGCGGCTCCCAGGCCTGGTGGAGGCTTCCAAGGTGGCAGAGAGGCCTCTTTGAAAGAAGAGACTTTGAGACTTTTGAGCCCCACCACCACCATCATTCCTGTGGCCCTAGCTTCTACCACCTCCTCTCTGCCCAGCCACTCCTGCCTCCTTCCTCCTGCCCAGCTCCTCAGTCTGACCCGGGTAATACAAACTGCCTGCAGCCTGCATGGCCTTGCTCCTTTTCACAAACCTCCTCCTCCTCCTCCTCCTCCTCCTTCTCCTCTCGCCTCGCTCCTAGTTGATGTGCAAAATAGCCAGATAATAGATTTTTTACTGTTGTCATAAATGTGAAATGTCAGATAACGAGATAGTCGATAAGTGAGGAGCAAGTATAAGTCACTGCACTGCATATTTGCTTCCTTGTTTTCCTCTCCTTTCTCTACACAAAATATGTTTCCATTCATAATTTTATTTTCTTTCTCTGGTGTAGCATTTCTCAAAATATATTTTATAGAATATATTTTATAGTCCAATTGAGAGGGTCTACAAAAAATTGTTTCCATAATCAAATAAATTGAGGGAAGGCTGCTTTATAGAGATTATAATTTATATTAGTATTCTAAGGGCTCTGAGAAGTTGTGCTTAAAACTCCTCAATGGTTTCCCATCTCAAGTCCTTAACAAATCCTATGAACACCTGCAGTCTGGCCCCTGTCAACCTTGTGATATTCTGACTTCATTATTGTGTGCCACAGAACTTCAATTAGTTCCAAGAATGGGGCCAAATTCCTCCCTGCCTCAAGACTTAACACAAACTGTTTCTTCTGCCCAGATAATCCCTGCTTGTCTTAGTTATCTAGTGCTGCTATAACAAAAATACCACAATTGGATGGCTTTAACAAACGGAAATTTATATCCTCACAATTTAGGAGGCTAGAAGTCTGAATTCAGAGTGCCCGCTGTAGAAGAAGGTTTTCTCTCTCTCAGTTCTGGGGAAAGGTCCTTGTCTCTTCAGTTTCTGTTCCCTGGTTCCTTGGAGATCTCCACGTGTCTTGGCATCTGCCTTCCCCCATCTCTTCTTGCTTAATCTGCCCTTTATATTTTGTAAGAGATTGACTCAGACACACTCTATGCTAATCCTGCCTCATTAACATAACAAAGACAACTCATTCCCAAATGGGATTATAACCTTAAGCATAACCAAAAAAAAAAAAAAAAAAAAAGCCACCCATTATACTGGAGTCAATTCCAACACACAGCGACCCTACAGGACACTGTAGAACTGCCCTATAGGGTTTTCAACGAGCAGCTGGTGGATTTGAATTGTAACCTTTTGGTTAACAGCCAAACTCTTAACCATTGCGCCACCAGGGTTGCTCATTCTTCTAGTTCACAAGTTAAATATTTCATCAGAGAAACCTTCTAGATCAGGTCCCCTTTATACATTCTCCGAACATCCTGTGCTTCTCCTCTGTAGCACTGATATAACAACAATTAAATAATTATTTCTGTAATGATTTGATCATTGGCTGTTTTCGTGGCTGGACTGTAAACACCATAAGCACAGGACCTTGTCTGTTTTGTTCATTAATAAAGACACAGCATCTGCCTGTTCTGGACATATAGTAGGCACTCTGTAAATATGTAATGAATGAATCAAGAATCCCAATAACTTCACTTAACTCTACATTTCCTAAGCTTATTTGACATATCTCTTGCTAATAACCTACAGAATTGGTATTCAGTCAATAATACCCTTAGGAATGCAGCTCCATATGTATATTCGGCTAGTAATTACCTCATTCACTCGTTCAGTAAGTATGGATATTAAACCAAACCCATTGCCTTAGAGTCAATCCCAACTCATACAGACCATACTGAACGGAGTAGAACTGCCCCATAGGGTTTCTAAGGCTGTGAACTTTATGAAAGCAGACTGCCACATCTTTCTCCTGAAAAGCGGCTGTTGGGTTTGAAACATCCACCTTTCTGTTAGCAACCAAACACTTTAACCACATAGCATTACTCTGTGCTAAAAGAACCCTGGTGGCACAGTGATTAAAGTGCTTGGCTGCTAACCGAAAGGTTGGTGGTTTGAAACCATCAGCCGTTCTCTGGAAGAAAAATGTGGCAATCTGCTTCCATAAAGATTACAGCCTTGGAAACCCTATGGGGCAGTTCTAGCTTGTCCTATAGGGTCACTAT
>NW_004444081.1:2333894-2344499 GCF_000243295.1 Trichechus manatus latirostris
TATGTCAGGTGGTGATGAGTGCTGTGAAGAAAAAGAATAGAGCAAGATAAATGATTAGGGAATGGGAGTGGGCATTAATTTACATAGGGTGGTCAGAGAAGACCTCTAACATAAGGTGACATTTGAATGAAGATCCCAAGGCCAGTGAGGCATGCTGCCATCTGGGGGAAGAGCATTCTTGGTAGAGGAAACAGGAAGGGCAAAGTGCCTGAGGTAGGAACTTGTAAGGCGAAGAGCTGAATGCGGCTATATGGAAAGGACTGATAGGTAGAACGGTGATGGATGAGGTCAGAGAAGGTGGAGAGAGGGGCACCAGGTCACGCAGGACCTTGAAACCTCTGCTGAGGACTTTGAATTTAACTCTGAGTTAAACAAGAAAGCACTGACCAGAGCAGGGATGTGATGTGACATATTTTAGAAGGGCCCCTGGCTACTGTGTGGAGAATAACTGTAGAAGGAAACAAACTTGTTAGGAGTCTCTTGCACCAAGCCCGGTGAGAGATGTGGACTAGGGTGCAAATGGCACAGGTGATGAGGGATGGCTGGATTCTGGGTATATTCTAATGGAGAGCCATCAGGATTTGCTAGTGGACTGGATGTGGGTGTAAGAGAAAGACTAGAGTAAACCATCGCTCAAAGATTTCTTGGCTTGAGCAACAATAGGAATGGTGGCGTCACTTAGTGAGAGGGAAGAAGACTAGGACAGTGATTGTAGATGAAGAAAGCTGAGTTTGGTTTGATTATGTTTAGATTGAAATGCCTGTTAGACATCCAAATGGATATGTAGACTAGGTAATGGGACATATGAGTCTAGAGTTCAGAGGGAGATCAGGGCTAGAGATACAAGTTTGGAAGTCAGGAGTGTATTGAGCTATTTAAAACTTCAGGACTGGATGAGATCATCAATGAAGAGAGTATAGAGCAGAATGACTAAAACTTTGGTACTTTTTAATGTTATATAAACCACAGTAGTTAAAATCAACAGCCTCACAATATAAAAAACATAATTTACATCTTTTTATTTTCTCCTTACCTCCTAGAAATTTTATGAGAAAATTTTCTCTTCTCATTCCCTCTTTAAAACATATTTTCAATAATCATTTAGATCAGTATATCTCATAGCTGTTTATTCATCCCCCAATTGATGACATATGAATTAAAGTACACATTTTCAGAAGTGGTACCTAAATAATATGTTTTCTTAGTCCTTACATATTTGAGACCTTCTTTTTAACACTTGAGTTACAACTTCACTGAATATGGAATCTTTGTTATAACTATTTCCTAGTTATTGATCTATTGTTTTCTGGAATACAATGTTAAAAAAAAAAAAAGAAATCTGAGTCCATATTTTTTTTTACCCTTTGTAGTCAGTATTTTGTTTGCTGTCTTTTATGACTTTTTTTGGCTGTTGTTGTTCTTGATGTTTGTTTGCTTTTTTTTCCCCCCTCATTAGACGCTCATGTGGTTCTTTCTTCATGAAATTCAAAACACTTCCACCATACAGTGAGATCTTTATTTCTGTATTGTTTTTATCAGGTCTTAATATTAAAGTTGGAGCCCTGGTGGCACAGTGGTTAAGAGCTCGGCTGCTAAGCCAAAGATCGGCATGTTTGAATTCACCAGCTGCTCCTTGGAAATCCTATGGGGCAGTTCTCTTCTGTCCTATAGGGTCGCTATGAGTCATAATCGACTCAACAGCAGTGGGTTTGGTTTCGGTAATTTTTATGCTTTCTCCATTAAATAAATTGTAGAACTTTCCATATTTTTCTGTTGCTAAGAATAGTTTAAATAATCCTAAATATAAATGATAGAACTTTAATCATTTTTCCAAACTCTTCTATGGTGTCTGTGTCATTTTTATTTATCTATATTTTTGGAAAATTGCCTGTTTCCTCCAAGTTTTCAAGTTTGGTTCTACAGAATTGCGTATTATACTATTTTCTAATTTTTTTTTCTTTTCTCATGTACTTTCTTTTAATTGTACTTTAGATGAAGGTTTATAGAACAAATAGTTTCTAATTAAACAGTTAGTACACATATTGTTTTATGACAATGGTTAACAACCCCATGACATGTCAACCCACTGTCCCTTCTCAACCTTGGGTTCCCTATTACCAGCTTTCCTGTCCCCTCCGGCCTTCTAGTCCTTGTCCCTGGACTGCTGTGTCCCATTAGTCTCGTTTTGTTTTATGGGGCTGTCTAATCTTTGGCTGAAGGGTGAACCTCAGGAGTGACTTCATTACTGAAGGGGCCATACTCTTGGGGTTTCTCCAGTCTCTGTCAGGCTAGTAAGTCTGGTCTTTTTTTGTGAGTTAGAATTTTGTTCTACATTTTTCTCCAGGTCTGTCCGGGACTCTTTGTTGTGATCCTGGTCAGAGCAGTCAGTGGTGGTAGCCGGGTACCATCTTGTTGTACTGGACTCAGTTTGGTGGAGGCCATGGTAGTTGTGGTCCATCAGTCCTTTGGACTAATCTTTTCCTTGTATCTTGTTTTCTTCATTCTCCTTTGCTCCCAAAGGGGTGAGACCAGTGGATTACCTTAGACAGCTGCTCACAGTCTTTTAAGACCCCAGATGCTACTCACCATGGTAGAATGTAGAACATTTTCTTTATAAACTGTGTTATGCCAGCTGAGCTAGATGTTACCTGAGACCATGGTCCCCATAGCCCTCTGCCCAGCAATTCAGTCCCTCAGGGAGTTTGGATGTGTCTGTGGAGCTTCCATGACCTTTCCTTGTACAAGTTGTGCTGGCTTCCCCAGTACCTTTTGTTTATCTGTAGCTATGTCTTTTTCTTTTCGAATTTTTATGCTTTTTCTCTCTCTCTCACTTTTTCCTTTAAAAAGGATTGTAAGGGGAAAATGGTCACAAGGGAAGAAATAATTCTTTAAAATAAACAGCTTTTGGAGTTACTAATCTTTTCTAATATTTGTTTTTATTACTTAATTTTAGCCTTTATATTAATTCTCTCCTTTTTTTGAATTATTTTGCTCCTTTCTAAGGTTCTTAAATGGAGTACTAACTTCCTTTGTTTTTAATAGTTATTGTTTAAAAATAAAAAGAATTGTTTATTTCAATGAAGATTTTAAATCAATTTTTAAAGAAAATTTACTAAAATTTTCCTCTGAGTAGATATTTAGATATTTCTTATAGGTTATATTATGAAGTGTACTCAGTTTCTTTCTTGAGATTGTCATTTCAGTTCTGACTTCCTTTTGGAGCAACACTTTTGGAGGGATGCTTTTTCAAATTTTTAATAAGTTAGGATTTTTATGTCAGCTTTCCTTTATTTGTAATTTTATTGAAATAAATGTACTCTATAAATCTCTCCTCTAAAAATTGTTATAACTTGTCTTATGGAATTTATATGGTAGAACATTTTAAATTATTCCTTGGACATAGAAAAAAAATTTATATTCTCTTTTTAAAGATGTAGATTTTCTCTTTTTCCACACACATACCCACACATACATGCAGACACACACACGTATAAAATTGAATTTATTGATTGTATCTTGCAGTTCTCATGCCCTTACATACTCATTGTCTACCAGATCTGTTAAATTATGTGCTTTTACACAGAAAAGCCATACAGCCAATACAAATATTGAGAGATGTTTACCATCATTAAATTCAGGTGAATACAAATCAAAACCACAACAACCAACCATTTTATATCCATTTGACAGACAAAACATTTTTAGAAGTCTATACTATTAAGCGGTAGAGAGGATGGGGACAGGAAGGGTCTCTTATACAATGCTGTATACTTTCAAAAACATTTTGGTATCATCTTCTGAAGTTAAGTAGTCACATACCCTGTACTCCTAGATAAATAGCCAAGAGACACTCCTGCCATATCTATTGCAAAAGACATGTACAAAAATGTTCACAGCAACACTGGTTAACAAAAGAAAAAACCTATAAAAACTCAAAAGGGAGACGAGAAGGATGAACTATGGTTCAGTAGAATATTCTACCCATCAAAATGAATGAATTACAATGACACACAACAAAACAGATTAATCTTGGCAATAAAATATTAGTGAAAAAGTAAATCCCCAGAGATTTCACAAATAGAATACTTCTGTATAAAGTTAAGAATAATGTATGTGTGTGTGAGAAAGAGAGACATTTAGAAACACATAGATGAAGGGAGGCTACAAAAAGAAGAGCAAGGGTAAGATAAATACAGGACTTAGGATCATATTTATATCAGGTTGAGGAAAGCAGGGGCATGGTATAGGGGAGGGATCATATAGTAGTTAAATGTACGTTATTGTGGCTCTCCTATCATTTGATTTGGGTAGGGATTTCTCTGATGTTTATGGTATAATTAAAAATAATGAATGAAATATCTAACTAAATAAATAAAACTATGCTATGAGTGGACAAATAGTGAGAAAGTATCATGAAACAAGAATTATGTATAATCCACTTCCATGAATCTAAGGTCAAATAAATAATAAAGGGTTTTCTTTAAAAATATCAACACAATTTTCTTTGACCTGTGTATTAGTCAAATTTAAACATGACCTTGTCTGATATTAACATTGACACTATCTTTTTTCATTTGTTTGCATTTGTCTTTGCCCACCTTTTTACTTTAAATGTTCTTTTATAAATTTGTTTTAAACGTGGTTCTTGTAATATGATGCTTCTCAAACATTAATGTACGTGTGAATAACCTGGGGGATATTGTTAAAATACATCTTCTGTTCAGTGTGTCTGGGGTGGGACCTGGGATTTTCCATTTCTAGCAGACTCCAGGTGATGCTAATGCTGCTTGTTTCACACACTTTAAGTAACAATGTCATTAGCAATATATAGCTGCGCTTTGTTTGATTTAACCAAGGAAGTCTTCGTCTATGTATTTTAATAAAAGAATTCAGCATACTCACATTTAGTGAAAACAAAGCATATACTTGATTTTAATCTTTCCATTCTATTTTATGTTTACTTTAATATAATGCTTTATTTTTTATGCTAGTTATATCAAGTTATTACTTCTTCACTTTTTCTCATTTGAAAATTCTAAAAAGTTTTCTGTTCAACTCATGATGTTTTTCTTTCCCAACACCTGCCATTTATTCATTCAACAAATATTTAATAGGTGCCTACAACAATTTGTTGAGTGGATTTCTCTACAATTATTTGAAAACAAAGTGCCAACTAATTCCTTTTTCCAAAACATTCTATTCGTCCATTGACTTCCTCACCCCAATAAAATGAGACCTTTAGAATGTCTTTTTCTTTTCCTCTCATTTCCAGTAAGATAGTATCTTTAGAGTTCATTTACCCATTCCCCATCTCTACAAACCCTAGGTATTGCTGAGGTAGTTTTATACCTTTAATTTCAAACTGTATTTAGGTTTCAGCTGCTGCATGTGCCTTTCGTTCTTAGAATTCTAGCTTAACAGTGATGTTACTGATTAGCCATCACTGTCATTATTCTTTTAGATTCAATTATACATATTAAATGGTTCACCCCTCACTCCTCTTTCCTCTTCTTTTTATCACCCCCTAACTTAAGTTCTTCCTTGGGATTTATTTTTTGTTTGAAGTCCCTTCCATAAGCGTATGTGAGTAGCATATTTTCTAAATTCTCGTGTATTTTTATCTTATCCTGATAGATACATGATTGCGATCTTGGCAGGATATAAAATTCTCCAGTTTCTCTCCCTGTCTCTTTTTCCTTTATTAACGTACAATAAAATTCACAAATTTTAAGTGTACAGTCTGATGGGTTTTGACAAATGTATTCAATGGTATGACTGCCACCACAATATTCACCCCTGTAAATTTCCCTAGTGCCCTTTTGAGTCAATCCCCTCCACCCATCCCTGACCCTTGGTGACCATTGACCTACTTTTTAGCACTACAGTTTTGCTATTTCTAGAATTTCACATAAATGGGATAATACAGTATGTGCTCATTTGTGTCTGACTCCTTTCTCTTAGCATTACACTTTTGAGATTCATCCAAATTGTCCTATGTATCAGTACTTCATTTCTTTTTGTTGCTTAACAGTATTCCATTGTTCAATTTGAATATACCAAATTTTGCTTATTCATCCACCAGTTGAAGGACATCTGAATTGTTTCAGTTTTTGGCTCTTGTGCATAAGCTCCTAAGAACATTGGTGTACACATTGTGTGGATATATATTTTCATTTCTCTTAGATAAATATCTAGGAGTAAAATACCTAGGATTCCCTGGGTGGCACAAGTGGTTAAGTGCTGTACTACTAGCTGAAAGGTTGTTGGTTCAAACATACCCAGAGGTGGCTCAAAAGAGGCCTAGCAATCTGTTTCTGAACGGTCACAACTTCGAAAACCCTATGAAGCAGTTCTACTCTGCACATGTTTGGTTGCCATGAGTTGGGATTGACTTGACAACTAACAACCTCAAAAGGAATTGTTGGATCAAATGTTAAGTGTATGTTTAACTTTTTAAGAAACATCAAACTGTTTTCCAAAGTGACTCCACTATTTTGAATTCCCACCAGCAATGAATGAGAATTCTACTCTATATCCTTGTCAGTATTTGGTATTGTCAGAGTTTAAATTGTAGCCATTCTAGTGGGTTTGTAGTGGTGTCTCATTATTACTAAGGATGTTGAGTATGCTTTCATGTGCATTTTTGTCTTTTGTATATTTTTTTTTTTTTTTGGTGAAGTGTCTGTTCAAGCCTTTTGCCCATTTTCAAATTGGGATTATTATCTTCTTACTATTAAGTTGTAAGAGTTCTTTGTGTATTCTGGATACAAGTCCTTTGTTGGGTGTACGTTTTGCAAATATTTTCTACCAATCAATGGGTTGCCTTTTTGTTGACTTAGTGTATTTAATGATCAAAGTTTAAATTTTATGAAGTCTGACTTATTAAATTATTTTCTTATTTGTCTTTCTCATATCCTGATAGATGAATGCTATCCTGGATCCTTAAACTTAGAAATTCAGACACCTCTGCAGCCTTTGGCAATGGGAGCTGTAGACCAGTCAGTCCTCCTCACACAGCTTGCTCAGGTTTGCACAGTTCTTTACTTGTGGGTTCACTCTACAGGAAGATCAAACTCCGTCTAGGAGGTTATCAAAGTAAAGTCACTCCGGATTTGGGATGTAGAGCACACCGCAGTGTATAACAAGTATTCACCAACTTACCAGAATTCTTTGATCAAGAAAAGTACAGACTTCAATATGATACTGAAGGTCTTTCTCCTCTTACATTTCTAATCTTAGCTCCTCTACTTCTTTTCTCCCCAGGCATCTAGAAATTTACTCTTTTCTATCTGTGCCACAAAAAAGTCTTTGTACTTCTCTCTGAATTACTCTTTCTGACTATTTCTATTTATTAAAATCCAATGCATCCTTCAAAACCCAACTCCAATTCAAAGTTCAAGGAAAATCCACAATATTTTCTTATCTCTTCATGTAGAAATAATCTCTCTCTCATTTATTTTGCATGGACCTAATAATACCTAACACTTACATAGCAATTCTATGGAATTCTAAAAATCATTTACTGAATCTTAATGTATCAGGCACTATTCTAAAATCTCTACATGTATTAATTCACTTATTTCCCACCTAATCTGCTTTATCCCCTCTAGTAGACTGTAAGATTCTTGAGTATAATTCATGTCTTAATCAATCTTTGTGTCCTCCAAATTACCTAGTAGAGTGCCATGCCCATTTAATATATATTCAATAAGTATATTTTTGGAAGACTAGATAGCAATAGTAGTAATACTGATTGAGTTCATACTAACATAGCATTATTTGATAATTTTGAGGAGCTATTGTATATCCTAACAGAGAGTAGCCAGCAAATTTTTTTGTGTGTGTGTTTGTGCTTTAGGTGAAAGTTTACAGAGCAAATTAGTTTCTCATTAAACAGTTAATACACAAATTATTTTGTGACATTGGTTTCCAATCCCACGATGTGTCAACACTCTCCTCTTCTCCACCCCAGTTTCCCTGTTTCCATTCATCCAGTTTTCCTGTCCCTTCCTGCCTTCTTGTCTTTGCTTTTGGGCTGGTGTGCCCATTTAATCTTGTATACATGATTGAACTACAAAGCACATTCCTTGTATGTGTTATTGCTTGCCCTGTAGACCTGTCTAATCTTTGGTTAAAGGGTGAACCCTAGAAGTGACTTCAGTACTGAGTTAAAAGGGTGTGCCAGCAAATTTTAATTTAATCAAGAGAGAGTAATCCAGCTGCCATATTCCTAAATGTGACCATTCATCTCCAGATTATCACCACCTCCAGAATTCCTACTCCATCGGTTTCTAATCCAGAGGTTACTTCCAAGATCCAGGCATCGTAGATATTTGTTTCACTTGATTGGGCAAAGTCATCTGATTACATTAAAGTATGTCACCCATCTACGTGTTCAGGGTTGTGATATGACATTAGTGTAAAAACAGAATTTGCACATGGCATTTTTCTGGGGGAGAGCTTCTGTCAGTACCTTAGAGATTAAAAACCCAGAAGCCTTTGCTGGTATTGGGACTACCATGTCAGACTATAAAGGAAACAAAAATTAACTGTAACGTCTGGATAAACAAATCAACTTTTTTCCCTCTTTACTCTTTCTAAAGCAGTTGCTACTGTACTTAAATGTTTCTCTTTCTTGTTTTAACAGAAACACCTGGATTGACTGTTTGGTAGGAAATTTATGGTTAAAATGATTTGGAATGGAAAACAATCTTAATCATTTGGGAAAACCTATTGATTTGTTGATAAATGTATTCTTACATCAATTCCACAAACACCTACTGAGTACTTTGGGCCACAAAAGTAGTTTGCTTTTAACATTTGCATCCACTCTCTGGATCCAGTTCCTTAATTTGAACAAGTTAGGGATGTTGGTATAATTTTGGCTCTTATCACTCAGACTTCATAATTCTTTCCATTTTGTCACTCTTAAAATTTATATGACATCTAGTGAGTGAGCGATCTTCTGTAGGACCCTATGGTCACTCACATTTGCTTATCACCAGCACATAGGGGGCAATCCACAGATTTATGACTGCCAATAAAAGTTGTTACCAAAAGTACGGTTTCTTTTTTTCTGTGTGCTAATTTCTAATAACTCTCATGCATGAGAGCAATTACTGACAAAAGTCAGCCTCTGTTAATAGAGTTTATCACACATCATCATATATCCTTTGTCGTTGGAAGCATTTTGACAAGCCCAGGGTTAATTAAAACCAAGAAGACAATAAAATACACCTAATCAAACACTACAGGTACAGAAATCAATTAGCAGATTTATGGCACTTTGGAGGTTTCCATAATGTATAAAATTCAAAGAAACTGTCGTTTCCATCTCCTCAAGACAGTGTAATTAAATTTCTAATTGAAACTATTTTTCAGTAGGTAATGTTCAATCCACCGAAGTTTGATTTGCAGTAAAGTGGAGTCCACAGAGGTTGAAAGAGCCTAAGAAATTAAAAAGATCATTGAGTCATTTCCGTTATTGTTATTTTGCCATCTGAAAGTTGGGATAAGTTATAATGCATAAAAAAGGGAGCGAGGGAAGAGTGGTGCTTTGCATGATAAAGGGAATAAGTGATGTCTTCTTACATATCAAGGTGCTTTGTCTTTACACAATGCAAAAAATCACCAAAGGAGAGTGAACATCACACATAATTCACTAGTTTTGTCAGCATTATTAAATAATTCATCTGACTTATTTATTTTTCTGTAACTTGACTGATTCCTTTGACTGGATTGATTGCAATAAGCCATTTCAATAGTATCATGTAGATGTGGCCTTAAATAAATCATGTCTTCTTGCAGTTTTATTCCACACTCAGCTCAGTGAAACATGATGCCGATCACCATGCCTGGAACACAGTGTCTTGGTGGGGAATGGGCAGGAGGACCAGGCAGGCAATGTGTATTTGTTGAGTGTCTGCTAGGCTGTGTTGACACCCTTCTCCGGCTGGCTGATTGATCGGTATATTTCCCTCTCTGCCTGAGGGTTCCTCCTTTAGCCATTCATGTGACTCTACTTGATATTTTCTGAATTATTAACAAAATATCTTACTACTATGTAAAATTGAACATACACATGATCATATGCCTTACCATCCACCTAAAATCACCCCCCTCCTTTTACAGTATTTGATGCCATTGACATTTAGAGATAGTTTTGATACTTTGACTATCTTTCTTCCCCCCTTTAAGTGAGGACTATCTCTAAGTGAATTATTAACAACAAAACAAATAATGTGTATTTATTTCCTGAATTCAGGAACAAAACTCACCCATTATTAGGGTTTTTACTTTTAAACTGTGAACAAAACCAAAATGTGCTTTTTCTTTTATAAAATAATTGTTCTAGAACAAACCACAAGCTCAAAATTAGATTTTAGCTATTTCATTTGGTTTGTGGGGCTGACTATGAGATTGCACCCATACAGTATCCATAAAAGCCAGATAATCTCAACAATTTCATGAGGGGAAAAAAAAAATAATTGAAACATTGTCTGAGCTCACATAGACAACAGCTATTAAATACGTTTTGCTCTTAATAGTTGAGATATGTTGATAAAATAAAGCAACTGAAAGATCCAAATGAGGATAAGCCAATAT
>NW_004444081.1:2360067-2360985 GCF_000243295.1 Trichechus manatus latirostris
AATGGGCAGAGCAGTGTCAAATGTCACAAACTTGCCACTCCACCATATAGCTGATACAGTTGAAGTTAGGGTTCAGGTATATACCCTATAGTATTGTGGTAATGAGGGCCTATGTTGTTGAAACAGGCCCACACAGGTCTACGCAGGGGTGAAAGGCATTCAAAGTTTGTGGACCCCTTATGCCTGTGCCTAGGCAAAGGAGCTGTGACTTTCCTGAGTTCCTGGCCTAGGGGAGCTTGCAGATTATTTTTTCCTGTTTGTTAATTTGTTCCTTCTTCAAGGCTGGGAGAACGGCTCAGGGCATGTAACAGGTCCTACTTCCACCCCAGGGGACGTGACAATCATTAAAGGTGGCCCAGAACCCAGTGCAGAGTGGGGAGGGGGCAGGTAAATGGGAGGAGGCAGGTAAATGGGAGAGAGGTTTTTCCCAAAGGAGGTGTTTTTTGATCCTCATAGTAGGTTAGACACATGTACGTATCTTTTGCCAGTTGAGCACCGCTTTTCACTGGTTCTGGAGGCTTGAGTAGATTCTCTGTCACTTATCTCTTCCAGTGTGGAAAATGCAACCCATGGGCCACTGTTTGCCTCACTTCACACACCAGCCTATCCAGTCTGCAGGGTGCCAGTTCCCACTGGGTCAGGTCTGGCAACTCCTCCATGCTTCTGAATCATCTCTTCCTCCCCCTGCACTCAGTCCAATTCCTTAACTTTGTCTTTGATATTCAGGGCTCCTAGATTGTCATATATAATCAATTCACTTGTTTTTTTTTTGGTCTTTGTTGTAAGAGGGATACAGGAAGCGTCTGACTACTCTGCCATCTTAGCCCCACCTCTCCTGTACTCTCTTCATCTGTAGAATACTTCTACTGGCATACCTCATTTTATTGCCCTTCACTTTATTGTGCTTCACAGATATTG
>NW_004444081.1:2362769-2364455 GCF_000243295.1 Trichechus manatus latirostris
AAGATGGAATCTACTCCTGGTAAAGATGCTGTGAACATTGTTGAAATGACAACAAAGAATTTAGAATATTACATAAACTTAATTGACAAAGCAGCTGAAGAGTTTGAGAGGATTGATTCCAATTTTGAAAGAAGTTCTACTGTGGGTAAAATGCTATCAAACCAGCATTGCATGCTACCGAGAAAACTTTCATGAACAGAAGAGTCAACTGATGCAGCAAACCTCATTGTCTAATTTTAAGAAACTACCACAGCCACTCCAATCTTCAGCAACGACCGCCCTAATCAGTCAGCAGCCATCAACTTTGAGGTAAGACCCTCCACCAGCAAAAAGATTATGCCTCACTGAAGGCTCAGATGATGGTTAGCATTTTTTTAGCAATAAAGTATTTTTTAATTAAGGTTTGTTCATTTTTTTCAGACATAATGATATTGCACACTTAACAGACTACAGTATAGTGTAAACATAACTTTTATATGCACTGGGAAACCAAAAAATTCGTGTGACTCACTTTACTGTGATATTTGCTTTATTGTGGTGGTCTGGAACTGAACTCGCAATATCTCTGAGGCATGCCTGTATTCTATGGTGTCAACAAACTTCGCTTTGCAAAGAACAAATCTTTATTTCCTATTGAGTCTTTTATCGTAAGCTTTGATCCTGCTGTGCCACCAGCTGCCTAAAATATTTTCCACCCTTGGTACTCTCTAAAACCCCAAAACAAATATCCCCTTCCAAACTCATTACTTCTGTAGTAGCGCCACCATTTTCTAAGCCAATGGTTATGTAAGAGAATTCTTAAAATAAACAGACAAAAATATAATGGTTCAAACACAATTGAAGTTAGTTTTTTCTTTACCTAAAGCAGTGGGGGCAAGGGATGGTGAACAAGTCTGCAAGGTAGTCCTTCTCCATAGTGTCATATTGGGATCCTGACGGTTGTCTCCAGTCCAGCCAGGTGGAAGGGGAAAAGAGAATGAAGGGTCACAAGTGGGAAGTTTTATGGGCCAGACCTTGAAGAATTTGAAGATTAAGACCTTGCATAATCTCTGCTTTCTCTTATTGGCTACATCTCAGTACTAGGGCCATACTTATCTGTCAGGGAAGCTTGGAAATGTAGTCTAGCTATTCACTCAGGAAGATAAAAGAACAATGAATTTTGATGTACAGCCATCACTCTCTGTCACCGCTATCTAAAGTTAAAACTGTAGATTCTAAGTCTGTTTTATCCCTCATATCAGGTAAAAAACCAAATCCTGCTAAATTCGCATTCAAAGTATCTCTTATTGATCTTACTTTCTACTCCTAATACTACCATATGGTCCAGGTCCTTATCACCTCACATCTGTATTCCTATATTAACATCCTAGGCGACTTCCATAACTACATTCTTCTCCCCTTCAATCCATCCTACAAACAATTTTCACACTTCTTTTTCTTATGTAGGGCTTTCATTGCTTTATGTCACAATTCAAAACCTTCAGCAGCTCTTTTTTCTAACAGATCAAGTCTAATCTCTCCTGCCTGGCTTTTAAGAAGGGACATAATTTAGAACCTTCTCTTCTTACCTCAGCCAATCTTCATCTCCTACCTCCATAAGTTTCCACAGTGTGTAGAATCAGTACCACTCAATTTAGATGTAAATATTAACTGCTCTGTCTTGTGTTGTTTAATATCATTTTATGT
>NW_004444081.1:2366078-2372993 GCF_000243295.1 Trichechus manatus latirostris
TTAAGTGTTCTGGAATTTCCATTCTTCTCAATGTTATCCATAATTTGTTATGATCCACACAGTTGAGTGTCTTTGCATAGTCAATAAAACACAGGTAAACATCTTTCTGTTATTCTCTGCTTTCAGCCAGCATCCATCTGATATTCATTTGACATCAGCAATGATAGCCCTCATTTCACATCCTCTTGATGAATCTGGCTTGAATTTCTGGCAGTTCCCTGTTGATATACTGCTGTAGCTGCTTTTGAATGATCTTCAGCAAAATTTTACTTGTGTGTGATATTAATGATATTGTTCGATAATTTCCGCTTTCAGTTGGATCATCCTGGGTGGGCCTAACTTAATCGGGGGGGGTCCTTAAAAAAAACAAGAAGCTCTCCTGCTGGCCTAGAAAAAAAGCAAAACTACGCTGTGAACTGCCTGAAGGTAGCCTCTAAGAGCTAAGACAGGTCCCCAGCCAACAGTTAGCAAGAAAGTAGGGACCTCCATATCTACAACTGTAAGTAACTGAATTCTGATAACACATTGAATGAGTTTAGAAGAAGATCCTGAGCACCAGATAAGAATGCAGCCTGGGTAACACCTTGATTTCGACCTTCTGAAACACTGAGCAGAGAAGCCAATTATACCAAGCCCAGATTTCTGACCCATAGAAATTGTAACATAATAAATGCATATTGTTTAAGGCTACTAAGTTTGTGGTAATTTGTTTATACATTTCTTACAATATGCTAATCAATTGCTATGAAATACTCACTACTATATAAGGAGCCCTGGTGGTGCAGTGATTAAAGCACTTGGCTGCTAACCAAAAAGTGGATTGTTCGAACCCACCAGCGGTGCTCCACAGGAGAAAAATGTGGCAGTCTGCTCCTATCAAGATTACAGACTTGCAAACCCTATAGAGAAATTCTATTCTGTCCTATAGGGTAGCTATGAGTTAGAAGTGACTTTATGGCAATGGGATATATGAGTTTAATCATTTTGAGATTTTATAAGTTTAACTTTAAGACCTGGTTTAATTCCAATATAAAAGCTCATATCAAACGAAAATATTTTTGGGTTTGAAAATACCAGTGCCATTTACTTCCATTTCCCTGAACTTCAGCCAGTCAAGGTCTAACCCACGTCAAGAAAGCACAGGTTGGTATTGACTAGTCTATTTTCAAATACTTCTACAGAGGAGATTCCACCCAATCATCAGTGTTTTATTAGGGGGTCACCCCTTCTTCACTCTTCCCTACTCTAGCATGAATATTGTGCTGTTAACATTATCTTCTGGGTAGCCCACTAGGTTAAATATTCCAAGAATCTCTGGAAGAAAGCCAAGTAGTCTTTTTGGTCTTTAAGAGAAAAGTGGTTTAAAGGAAGCTGCTGCTTAGCAAAGCCATTACTCTATTTCTGGACGGGCATGTTTTCAAAGTACATTAACAATGCAAATGATAAAGCTAGCACTGGAGTGAAAAAAGAGAAAATGAAGACGTAATTTCATCACGGAAAACAGCCTTATGAGGTGGAAAAAGCTCTGGTGTGTGGTCAAGAGATGTGGCCTTTGCTGGCCATGAGTCCTTGGGGGAGCTCTCTAAGTCTCAGTTTTCTCATCAATAAAATGGGATCATAACTAGCTAATCTCTGAGTTCTTATAATCCGGTAGCTTCAGACCTCGTCTAACTTCATGAGGAGGAGAGAGAAGAACCAGCAGCCCAAAGCTGATTCCTATGAGGTTGAGGTCAGACATACCTCCTCTCTCCAACCTTTTTACCAATTCTAACACCAGCCATCCCTCCCACAGCACTCTCTACTTCTCTGCTGGGTTCGATAATTCGTTGCAATGGAAGTTAACAGGTAACAATTCAGGATCAGGATTGATTTGGAAGTAACAGGAAGAACTCAGGAGACAGGATACAGTTCGCCAATCAGGACAGCTTCCAGCCTCTCAACTTCTTTTCTGCTCTGCCAGCAGGCAGGCAAGTCCTTGCTCTCAGCTGTGCCCACCTCCGGCCCTCGTTCTCTGCCTCTGCCCTGCTTGGGCAAGTGTTACAGCTCTTTAACTTCACCAATAAGTGCCTGGAGGCACCCCACTCGGCCAGGAAACCTCTTGCCCAAAGGTGCTCAGCTCTCTTGCTTTGTGGGTTGGTGAGCCCACTGCAGCCACCTTGCTTCATGGGCCGGGAAGCCCACTACAGCTGTCTCATGCCAGTCTCCTGGTTCTGGCCACTCATATGGCTACCACTCTTGCCATGCCATCTCTTGTGGTCTCTCACATTCATCAGCGTTACAGCTCTCTGTCTCCTGGATCTACGAGGTTATCAGCACAGGGGCCCCAGGTCTAAAATATGCACTCGACTCCTGGCTCTTCTTCTTGATGGTAGTGAGGTTCCCCCTCATCCTCTGTGGGATTGGCTCTTTAAAGTCTAACAAGATGGCAAAACTGACCAATATCCTTGGTAGGTCACAGGCACCTTATTTACATAGTCATTGTCCAATCCCTGCAAGAGTTTTATACATCTTATTTGCATAGTCCCAGCCAAACATTTTGTGAGAATTAGGAGACCAGGGCTAGAAATGCCATATAAATGCAATTTACTGGACTGCAGTTCCTTTCCAATTTTGCAGTCAATGATTCACTTACTCAATGACAAAATGGAGAGAAGAAGTGGAGGATCTTAGTGGGAAAGAGAGACTGCTTAATATCTGTATGATAAAGATAAGGATTAGTGAATGAATATATTCTCTGAAGACCAGTTCCCATGTGACAGAAGACGCTAGCTTGCTCAGCAGTTCAGCAGCTTCAAGGCTTCCTATTATTTAAACTCCTCAGTCTGAAATGTAATGCCCCCTGACCTCTTCCTCTGGCCTTTTCCATTTATACACTCATTATTCATACTGAATATTATTGCATATTCTCTGTACTCCCTCTAAGTTGAACTTTGCACTCTTATAACTATACCCTACATATTTTCCTATCTATGATTGACTTTTGTAGTACTTGTGCCTGGATTGCCTTTCATTTCTCCTGCCAAATTCTACTCATCCCTTAAGGCCTAACTAAAAAACTACCTCCTCCATAAAGCTTTCCCTGTTGGTTCTTCTCTCCACTCAGATGTGACAGTGCTTTTCCTCTTTGGAACTGCCCTTAAACTAGCTACTTCTCTTTGAGCACAAATCTTCTTCTACCTTATATGTATTCTCATTCCCCATATTGCAAATATAGAGATGTTGTCAGAAATGGAACTGAGTGGTTCCTGAATCCAGGCCATAATCTGAAAGATAACTTGTACTAATTTTGCTTGCCTAATGTCATCTTGGAAAACCTGGTGGCATAGTCCTTAAGAACTACATCTGCTAACCAAAAGGTTGGCAGTTCGAATCCACCAGGCACCCCTTGGAAACTCTATGGGGCAATTCTACTCTGTCCTATAGGGTCACTATGAATTGGAATTGAATTGACGCAACAGGTTTTTTTTTTTTGGTTTAATGACATCTTGTCTTGTAATTATTTTTCCTGTTACTAGAGTGGAGCAAAAGGGAGAAGACAGTTTCCTGATAGCATAAATAAGTTCTCAGGAGGCCTTTCTGAAGACACCCATGGTTATAAGTTTCAGGAGAAGAGATGCTATGAAATTAACCATACATCTTCATGGGAGTCTTATTGTTGTATCAGCCTGATGATTGGCCATAAGGAACAAAGTCTCAGATAAATTCATTTGATGAGAGTCAAATCATAAATTAGGGACTGGAACTCCTGTTTTCCAACTCATAGGTAGGTAGGTTTATTCCCCTCCTCTCCAAAACACTATACTGCTTCAAGGCCCAGCCTTGAAAATTGCTCAGGGCTGCTATGATCCCTGAGGCAAAAGTATCTTCTGAGTGAAGGAAACACTGATTTGTTTCTTCACAAGTTTTACTACCAGATGGTGCTTCCAGACTTGCAGAATCTCAATAACATGTTATTCCTTTTCAGGCCATGGCTAATTTGAAGTTCTTTTCCATTATAATTTCCAAGTGGAATACCTTGATTTTCTAACTTTTCTGTTTCTTATCTCTTCCAGGTTGGAGTTGGAATTAAGCTTAAGAATTTAGAAATGATGATTACAGGCCATAATGGAGAAATTGCAAAGACTAACAAACAGAAGTTTAAAAAAGGAAGGAAAAAAAAAAATAACCCTAAGGAAAGAAGAAAATAGGAGTTAAGAGAAAGATGGAGAATGTGGTCAATACTACTAACGCGTGAGCCAGAAACTGTACAAAATACTTGTCTATGATACCTAATTTCGTCTTCGTGACAACCCAGAAGAAACTGAGCTTTGGAAATATTAAATAATGTACTTAAGATCCAATAATTAATGACTGTTTGACTTCAGAACCCATGTTCTCTTTACCATACCTTACCATGAGGAATAATGGAATGCACAAAGGAATGCTAAATATGGATCAAATAAGGGGCTGGGTGGAAGATAGAGGGAGACTGGCAGGTATATCTTCCTATTCTTGATATTAAAACAGAATGCAGTTCCCCACCACTAACTGAAAGTAGAGAGTTCCTATGAAACCTTTCATAAGCCAAAATGGCGTAAAGTGAAGAAGCAATTACCATTAATTTATATAGGAAAATGTTTTGAGCATACCCAGAACCAAAAAAAAAACCCTATCAAATCATGCCAAATAACACACAAAACCTAAAATAATACTAACATATAGTAAAAATGCACAAATGATATGATAAATAAATCTAGATAAAGCCCAGATTCTCATAGCCACAGTTCAAAGCTATGGCGGCTTGATGCTGAGATGCTGAGTGTAGTTTCTGGGGAAGGAGCTTGGCCAGGACAGAGACGTCCCCTAACTGGGACACAAGCCCTGAGGTTCACCCCCTTTCCAGGTTAGGGCTGCCACCCCCCCCCCATCCCTGTCACTGCCATACCCATCTCATGTGTCTGAGAGTGCCCGGCATCTCGGCCTTCCTAAAAGGTCTGGGAGCACCTCCCTCTGCCTACCTCTCCCCCCACCTGCAGCCCAGGGATGACCAGGGCTAGGCAGAGAGGGGGTGAGGGCGAGGAAGAATCAGCCACCCCACACACTCACAGGTGTCTGGGATCTAGGCCTATAGAGAGTGGCTGACAGGTGGCAGATGGCACACACTGAGGAGGGAGGGCGACTGGCCTTGGCTCCAGGGTACCCCCGTGACAGGCTCACTCTCCTAGGGGAGGGGGTAGAGACCAGCCCCAGCTTGCCTGCCTAGGCTCTCTGGGAGGCTGGAGACTGTGGATCATGCCCTGCCTGGAGCCTGGAGAGAGGAGGCACGGACAAAAGCAGCACGGTGGGAAGGGGTGTGCTGGAGGAAAGGAGGGGTCACCAGGCTGGGAAGGTTTGTTGGTAACCCACGGCGCTGCCCTTTTCCCAACTTCAGGGAGCTGTGGAAGACCCTGAGGCCTGACGTGGGGGTGATGCAACTCTCGCTGCTCAGGGTGCTGCCTCTTTAATGGCTGCCTGCAAGACAAATGCTGAACGCTATTTCCGTTTTTCACCTTTTTTTCTTAAAAGTGAAAATCTTCGGATTGCACTCGGTTAGCGAAAACAGGTACTAACACAGGTTTTTTGCAAAAGTGAAGTGGCGTAAAGTGAACTTTGGAAAAGCTGGGTGTCTTAGGCTGGGTTCTCTAGAGAAGCAAAACTAGTAAAGTGTATAAATATATATAGAGAGAAGGATTATATCAAGGAAACAGCTCACGTGATTGTAGAGGCTAGAACGTCCCAAGTCTGTGGATTAGGGTAGAGGCTTCTCCCAAGTCACACAGCCGCAAAAGCTGGCAAGCCCAAGATCGGCAGGTCGGAGAGCAGGGCTCCCACTCACAGGCTGTGTAGATCGACGAATCCCAGGTTCAGCAGATGAGCTGACAGCTCAAGTCCCAAGAAAGGGAGATGAGACAACAGGAAGCAGCCACAGGATCCAGGAGAGCAAAAAGCCAGAACATCTGCTTATATTCAGATGTGGGCCACACCCCCAAGGAGACGCCCTTTCATCTGATTGGCTACTCACAGTATATTCAATCATGGGAGTGATTACATTAAAACACTGAGAATCATGGCCCAGCCAAGTTGACACACAATCTTAACCATCACACGGGGCATACCTATATCTGAGTTGAAAGGCAGGTTGAGGCATTTTCTAATTTCTAGCTGTGTGCCTGAAACCTATAGAAAATCAATCAGTGGAGTTTTAAGTAACAACGTAATTTAGATGATATGCTTTTCTGTTTCCATTGTCTTTGTTTTTCATGAGTATCTAAATAGGTGTCTTGTTCCGGAAGAGCTGTTTCAAGAGCTCTCCTCATCCCTCCTCCCCTCCCTCTGCACCAAGTCTGACATTTTCCCTTCTGAAAACATGCAGTGGCATATCTACCTTAGTAAGTGGGTCTTGGAGGTCAAGATTCCCAGCTATAAAGAGTGTCTCTGTGTCTCTGTCTTCTCTGAGGTCAACTCTAAATTTAACTCTAATTCTCTGACTTCAGTTGCAAATGCAGTTCCCCTTGCTCTGTCTTAACCACCAGAGCTAGGTTAGATCTCACAAGTTAAAGGACCCTTCAGATGCCGAGTCTGCCCAAGACTTCAGATGCTAGCTGCAAGCTTGGGGGTCCACATGGCACCCTCACTTTTAACCTGCTGGCTACAAATTCTGGGATTCCTACTATCCACTGGGGTTTGATAATTCACCAGAAAGACTCACAGAACTCAGGAAAGTGCTATACTTACAAATACAGTTTTGTGATCGCAAAAAGGGTATAAATGAAGACACAGATAGGGTAAGATCTGGGAGGGTTCCCAATGCAGAACTTCCATGTCCTAAAGGATGTGCTACCTCCCCCCATACATAGATGTCTATCTCCAACCAGGTAGCTCTCTGAGCTTCAGTGT
>NW_004444081.1:2400104-2407097 GCF_000243295.1 Trichechus manatus latirostris
GTCCATGGATTTGTCTTCAATCTCACTGATTCTGTCTTCTGTTGTTTCAAATTTGCTCCTAAAGCCTACTACTGTGTTGTTTGTTTCTGAAAATTTGTTGTTTATCTTTTGGATTTCTAGCTGCTGTTTTTGTATGATTTCTAATTGTTTATTTATTTTGATGTTTTGCTCTTGTATTATTTTCCTGAATTCTTCTATTGCTTTGTCTGTGTTTTCCTTGATTTTGTCTATTTTTTCCTCAGTTTTGTCTGTGTTTTCCTTGATCTTTTTCCTAATCTCTTCAAGAACCCTAAATATTAGTCTTTTGAATTCCACATTAGGCAGTTCCACTGTTTTTTCTTCCTACAAAAGGTTATCTGATTCTTTATTTTGGTCACTTGCTAGGTCATCGTCTCCTGCTTTTTTATATTTTTTGATATTTTCTACTGTGTCTGAGACATTAAGATATTATTTTATTTATTGACTGTATGTTTGTTTCATCCTGCTTTTTGTTTTGTTTTGATATGTCAGGGCGGGCTGGCCAGCCATGCTTTTCTGCTTGCTCTTTTGTGGGCCTATAGCTTCAGCACCTTGTCCAGGTGGGCAGGGTAGCAGCAGGCAAGATGAGCCCACTTTGTTGTACACTGGTTTGGCAAGGTGGCTGAAGGCAGACTAGGTGGGCACTGTTTGCATCCTGATGTTGGTGCAGTGGTGTGGGAGTGTTCACAGCCCTCACCAGATAGTTGGAGGTATCACTGGGGGAGTGGTATGGGCTTCCTTCCTACCCTTCAAGAGCTGGTCAAGTGATGGGTGGGGAAGAGCAGTGCAGGCATGGTGCAGTGATGGGCCTGAGCACCCTGGACGCTCTAGCCATGGTGGTGCAGCAGGGGCTGATGGAAAGGGTGGGAGGTGGCATATAGAGCTAGGTGGGAGGGAGAAAGAAAAGGAAGAGAAAGAAAAAAAGGGAGGGTGGTGCAGTGGTAGCTGGCATGTGGAGGTGGGGCAGACCTTGGAGCCTGCAGAAAGAGGGGGAAGGTTACACACAGGGCTAGATGGGAGAGAGAAATAAATTAATAAATAAATGGCTGCGTGGTAGTGGCCGGTGGGTAGGGGTGTGGCAGATCCAGGGCAGCGGCAGGCGGGCGTGCCAGCAGCAGGGTCTGGTGGCAAGGTGGGGAGGTGGCACACAAGGGTAGGTGGGAGGGAGAAAGAAAAGAAAGAAAAACAAAAAGGGGGATGGTGTGTTGGTAGCTGGTGTGTGGGGGCAGAGCTTGATGGAAGCAGGGAGGTTTGTATACAGGGCTACATGAGAGGGAGAAAGAAAAGGAAGAAAGGAAAAAAAAAGCCATGTTGTGGTAGGGGGCAGGCAGGTTGCGGGGGAGGGGGCTTGTATTTTCGACCCTGGCAGTGGTGGCTGCCGGGACGGGGGGTTCTTGCTTCTACTCACCAGAAGGTTGAGGGGTGGGAAAACATGTTTCTCTGGTTACCGGATACTGTGTCTCCTGTTGGGAGTTCCTTGAATTTGCCTTCCTGTACTCCTTGTCTGGGGTTGTTATGGCTGTGCTTCAAGATGGTGATGCTGTGCTGTGTTAGTTGGCAGGGGACCTCCACTCTGTATCTCTCCTCGTTCTGTTTTTTCTGTCAGTTTCCTCTTCCATTCGGTGTTTGATCTAGTTCTTTATCCCTTCATTTGATGCTTAGGGATCAGGATTGATGTTTGTATATGCTTTACTTAGTTTTTTGGGTCTCTGCTGCAGAGAGACGGCATGGTGCTTCTGTCTAGGGCGCCATGTTGATTCAGCCTTCAGCAACTAGTTTATAACTACATGTAGCCAGCCAGACTTACTTAATTTTTAGCAAAAGCATATTCAATTTCCTGTTTTCCTACCTTTAAAACTAAGCAAAGAAGAAAACACAATCCATCTTTCTCCACTGGGCAGTCCAAAGCCTTCACCCATAAGTATGTCATCCACGGATAAACACTGTGCCCAAGGAAGGAGAGAAAAGAGTGCATGGGCTTGACTGGTTCAGAATTAAGCTGTTGGTAGCATGGACGTTTGGGCAGCAGGCAAAGCTGTGTCAAGCAAGTGTATTTCTCTGACTGAATCAGCGTAGTGACTCTTATTTTTCACTTGAATACACCTTACATGTAAGCGTTACACGTTTCTAGCCTCCTCACCCCTACTCTTGCCCCATTGCCTACTCCCTGCCTAGACTGTGAAATGGTGCTTCTGTCTCTCTTCTGTCCACTGAGAAGATGTGCCATAGAAAATCCTCTGAGCAATTGGGGAACTCAGCCAAATGGCACCACATTTTGCAGAATCTGTCCCTGCTTTTCTGCACAGTGGGAATTTAAACTTTTCTAGGGGCTCACGTCTGTAGCTCAGAAGCAAACACTTAAATAGCCAACAAAATTGAAGCCTGTATTGATTATATCATTCAGAGATTTTTTGTTTTGTGTGTGTGTTTGGCTTAAATGTAGAATCATGAATACACAGCCGCAGGGATTGTGCCAAACAGCTCAACCTGCTGTACATACTGCCATCCACGGAAAACCATTTTTCTTTTCTCCTGCTTGAAGTGTTATCATCAGGAGCCATGTGGATGCTCTCTGGGCCAGCCAGCCATCTCTCCAGCACACCCACAAAGCCAGCTGCAGTAGAGGTAGGGATGGGGGGAGATGAGTTCCGCCTTGTCAGGGCCTCCCAGTGGGAAGCTGGGTGTGGGGACTGGGGTGCAGGGAGAGAAAAGTAAAGAGGGATGCAGTGAAGTCTATTCCATTGATCACTCAGGCAGCAATTCTAAGAAATGAGATGCTATGTTCCTAGGGCAGAACTATGACCAGAACACTGTACCTGAGATAGGCACTTTCCACATTCTAATAAGAATCATGGATAATGTGCTTATTAAGTCAATTACATCACTCTGTAAGGGAACAAGTTCCCAGCTGCCTCTGTTGCTCCGTTGGAAAAGCAAGAACTCCATCTGGGGTTGGAGGATCAAGATACATGCAAAAGACAGAAGAGATTATTAAAGACATAATGAAGTAATCAAAGAACAATATCAGGAAGTATATGATCATACAGTGCCCATACTTAAAACCACCTGTGGTTCCCTGTTGTATAAAGAATGAGTTTCCAATCTCATCACACAAGGATCTTCACAGTATGACTCTTCTTTGTAGACTTGTCTCCTGCCTCAGTACCCTGTATGCTATTCTCTGTCCAAACTAAATGACTCGACATTCCCCAAACAAGGCACGAGCTTAAATGCTTCTTTGTTTTTGCCCGTGCCTTTCCCTCCACAGAGAATGCCCAGTTCTTTCTTCGCCTCTCAATAAACACCCACTCATCCCTCTCATGCTGGCTCAGTCCTTGATTTTCACCCTGCAGAGTTAGCATCCTGCTCCTTTGTGTTCTGCAGTATTTTACATCTCTCGGTTTTGTAGCACTTATCACATCACCACCTCATGCCTGCTACTGGTATCTCTCCCGCTAGATGTGAACTCTGCAGGAAGTAGGGGCCACACTTCAGAATTCCCAGTGCCTAGATCAGCACTTGGCACACAGTAGGTACCTTATAAATGCTTGTTGCATTATTTGAAAAATGTGTCTTTTTAATAAAACAAAAATTGTACATACTTAGGACTCAAAACAATTCAAACAACACAGAATGTATAGAATAAAAAGTGAAAAGTTCCCTAGCATCTACGTGCATTTACATATATACACACACATATATTTTAACAGAAATGACTGATACAATGGGTACTGTTTTATCCCCTTAAATCACCAATATATCATGCCACCGCTCATCTATAAGTTTGTTGTACTGTGGTGGCTTGCATGTTGCTCTGATGCAGGAAGCTATGCCACCTGTATTTCAAATATGAGCAGGGTCACCCATGGTAGACAGGTTTCAGTGGAGCTTCCAGACTAAGACAGACTAGAAAAAAAGGTCTGGCAAACTACTTCTAAAAATTAGCCACTGAAAACCCTATGGATCACAACAGAATATTTTTCAATATAGTATTGGAAGATGAGCCCCTAGTTTGGAAGGCACTCAAAATACACAGTGGCTGCAACAATGGATTTGAGCATACCAATGATCGTGACGGTACAGGACTGGGCAACGTTTCATTCGGTTGTATACGGGGTTGCCATGAGTCAGAGGTGACTTGATGGCAACTAACAACAACAATGAAACCTTCCCATGTCAATACCTACTTGAAGATGTACCTCATTCTAATCATGTTTATCGAATTTATGTTACTGTAACTAAGGGTAAGAGAAAAGCGTGGATAATTGGGCTATAGACGCTCAAAGGATCCAGAGGTGAGCACGGACTAGGAATAGTCAGAAAAGTCTCAATAGAGGATACGGGACTTGAGTTTGGCCTAGACGGACGGGCAGGATTTGGATTTTGGACAGAAGCAGGGTTGGAGTGGCAAGTGGCTTTCCTAATGGGGGCATTACAGGAAAAGGAATAAGGCAGTGTATTTGGGGGTGGCAATTAGACTGGCTGCCTCTGGTAGATGGTTAACACTGATTAGCAGTGAGACAATGTATGGGGGATAAATTGGACACAGATTGAAGAGGGCATTGAATGCCTGAGGAGTTTAGAGTTTATCTTGCAGATGATAGTCATGAAATAAGGAGATGGCTTGGTGAAAGCATGATTCAGGAAGGTTACTGGAAGCATTGGTTGTGCCGTGTGGACTAGAGAGGAAGAGAATAGATGCAGAGATTCATCTGGGGACTCTGCTGTTACTCAGAGGTGACAGGGAAGAGAAGGGAAGCTAATTAATTTTTGTTGAGCACAAGCTCTGTCCTGGACACTGTGGGTTATGCATTGAATTGTGTCCCCCCAAAATATATGCTGAAGTCCTAATCCCTGTACCTATGGATGTAACCTTGCTTGGAAATAGGATCTTTATCAGTTAGGGTTACATGAGGTTATACTGGAGTAGGGTGGGTCCTAACTCCTCCTGAATGGTGTCTTATAAAAGCGAATAACAGACTCAGACAGATACACACAGAGGGCAGACACCATGTGAAGATACATCTGTAAGCCAAGAAATACCAAGAAACGCCCAGGGCTACCAGAATCTGGAAGTGACAAGGAAAGATCTTCCCCCAGAGTGGACAGAGATAGCATGTCTCTGCCAGTGCCCTGAATTTGGGCTTCTAAGATTTCATTTCCCAAGATATATATATATATATATGTGTGTGTATATATGTATATATATATATATATGTATGTGTGTGTATATATGTATATGTGTGTGTGTGTGTGTGTGTATTGTAATGATTGAGAGCTAAGCTGCTAACCAAAATGTCAGTAGTTCAAATCCACCAGCTGCTCCTTGGAAACCCTATGGGGCAGTTGTATTCTGTCCTATAGGGTCACTATGAATCAGAATCGACTCAACGGCAATGCATATATATGTGTGTGTGTGTGTGTGTGTATATATATGTAGGTATATACATGTGTGAGTGTGTATATATATATATATATATACATACATATATTACTACCTCCTATGCAAACTCCCATCTCAAATTGTTCTGAATTTCTCTCTTTGTGACATTCTCTATGAAAAATCCTCATTCCTACTGCCACAGACTGAAATTGGACATTTGCCTAACAATGCTCCACTTGTAATTGTTTTTGGCAAAAGGTCTCTTTGTAGTGATTGGACTCATCCCAGATGTCTGAGGAAGGCATGAGAATGATAGGATCATGGATACCGATTTAGAGGTAGGAAATAGAACATCCCCTTTCCTCCCACCCACCCACCTTAATCTGGAACCAAGGCCCCAAAAATATCCAAAGAAGAGGGATCATCTCCAACACTTCATTTCACTGAACTTCTTTTGTTCAACTTCACCTGCATCTATCACTCTGGACTCTAGGGGGCACTGTTTGCCTTGAAATGAATTTCTTTACGTTTCAATCACCTTTTCCCTCTGGGGTCTATTGTTTTTGCTGTACGGTACTTCGTTTTCTTCCAGAAGGGTTTTCTTTCCTTTTGTGCTTGTGTATTTGTGTGAGTGCGTGTTTCTCCTTTAAAAGTGAATCTAGCACTCATGAACATGGCAGATAATTACTCTGACCAAAGCCTGTCGTTGTCTAGGCAGGTCTTTTGAAAGCTTTTCTCCGCCATATATTCTTCCAATGCCCCTCAGTCTGACCCACGGTGCACTTCCCCCAACCCCAATTATTTCAGTCTGGGGGTCACCGTCACAGTTCTGCCAATGCATCTCAATCCTGCCTCACAGCTGCCTGGGCCGGTTCAGCCAGGGCTCCCCACTCAGGGCAACTGAGCCTTGATTTATTACATCCCTTTTACACTGGTCCTGGTCTCTCCTCGGGCAAGACTGCTGATCACGCCACATTTTCAAATTGGTTCTGCACTGCAAACCAAGGTCTGGGAGAGACGATAATTTGGCCCTCAAACCCATTCCAACTGTGACATCCCTCGCTCAGGGGTTGACCTCTGCTCTCTGGACATGAGGGCACCTGAGTGTCCCCTTTACATTGAGAAGATGGGTGGATAAGTATTATTTCCCGTTGTCGCTGCTCAAAACACACACACACACACACACACATGCACACACACACCCCTCAGCCATTGTGACCGTGTGATACATAAACACTTCAGGACTCCTGAGCCGAGGGAGTGCCAGTTCTGCCTATTCTTTCTCCATTCTGTCTCAGAGGCCTAGCTGTTTTCACCTCTCATGCTGCACGCACGAGGGGTACAAGTGTGTCCTCAGAAGTGAAAACTAATATCAGTGCTCCTTGGGGAGGGAGTGACCCAGGAACCAGAGAGCTGGATAGATGAGGAGGCTCTGGGTGCAGGTATTACGCATTCCTCAGTAAGGCAAAGGGAATCTGTGGAGTGACTTGAGGAGGAGGTGGAGCATGACCATTGCTGATGGCCTCATGCCAAGTGGGCTTCGGCACCCATCAGAGAGGGCATCTTCTGGATAATAGCATTGGGGAAGTGGC
>NW_004444081.1:2407335-2414131 GCF_000243295.1 Trichechus manatus latirostris
TTTTTAAGGTGCCAGGTACAATTTTGGAGCCCTGGTGTCATAGTGGCTAAAAGCACAGCTGCGAACCAAAAGGTCAGCAGTTCGAATCTACTAGCAGCTCCTTGGAAACCCTGTGGGGCAGTTCTACTCTGTCCTATAGGGTCGCTGAGGCAGAACCGACTCAACAGCAACAGAAATGGGTTTAGGTACAGTTTTAAATGAATTAATGCATTTAATCCTTAGGACGATTCTTATAATACTATGACACAATTTTGTAAACGTGAAAACATAGGTGCAGAGCAGTTAAGTACCTTGTCTAAGGTAACACAGTGAGTGAGTGACAGAGCACAGAGTCCAATCTGCCAGGCTCTAGATATCATTGTTTGTTGCCATCCAGTTGGTTCCAACTCACTGCCACCCCATGTACGACAGAACAACACATTGCCCAGTCCTGCCCCATCTTCACAATCATTGGAGTCCATTGTTAGGCCACTATGTATTTTGAGTGCCTTCCAACCTAGGGGGCTCATCTTCCAGCACTATATTGGAAATATTCTGTTGTGATCCACAGGATTTCTGGCTAATTTTCAGAAGTAGATCACCAGGTTTTTCTTCTAGTATCTTAGTTTAGAAGCTCTGCTGAAACCTGTCTACCATGGGTGACCCTGCTTGTATTTGAAATACTGGTGGCATAGCTTCCAGCATCACAGCAACATGCAAGCCACCACAGTACAAACAACTGACAGACAGGTGGTGGCTAGATCTCCCACTTCACAGTATATGTCTAAAAAATTTCCCTCTGTATATATTTAAAAAATTATGTTATTTATTATTGTGTACTATGTGCCAGGCACTTTATATATATCACCTCAAATTTTTACCACAACTGTGCAATATATCCAATGCGCCCATTATACAGGTGAGGAATTCAGTCTCAGACATATTCAATGACTTGCTGTAGGCCGTGGAGCCCATACATGGCCATACTGGGATCTGAATCTGGGTGTGTTTGGCTCCAAAGCCTCGGTTAGTTCCACTAACTACATGTTTCTCTCAAATGACTCAGTGTAACCCTAGCCCTGGGGTACTTGCATTTTAAAAGTAAAGTAAGTAAAGGACTACACTTAACCAAGAACTTTACTCTGTGTTAGCAGAATTGCAGACATAAGCAAGGGAGGAATTAAGGAACGTTAAAACTTTTCCAGTACTTTGTAAAACATACAAACATATTGTTAGACAAGTGTCTTCCCAGCCCTGCTTTGTAGAGTATTGGAAAGCATACTCACTTCACGGTTGTGAGTGATTTTGCATGAGTCACTTAACCACTCCATGCTTCAACATCCTTATCCGTAAAATGGAAATGACAATTCCAGCTCTATCTCACAAGGAGAAAAGAGACTGGAAAACATATTGTAAATTATAATGCTAATTCGTGTTATTTATTATTATTTCTTGTGATTTGGAGGTTAAACCCCATAGCCTATAACTGGACAAGCACTCTTTCTTCTACTCTATGGGGAGGAGCATTGAGACTGAGAAGAGTGAGCAGTGTATTTTTTAGATGCTGATGGTGAATACATTGGCTCAGTTTTTATAAGTGGACTGACTAACATAGACACTACCTGCTGTCATCACATCATTACTCTCTCGCTTTAGGACAGAACAGGACAAGAGTCATTGCATTGACCAGTATTTTGCCATTGGACAATGAGGCAAGAGAGAAGATGGTGGAAGGCTATGGGGGCAGGGACTCCTCCACATCCCCAAAGGGATAAAATATAGCTCAGAAACAAGATACGATAAGTTAATCTATGCATTGTAACACGCACATAGTAATTTTTATTTATTCAGCAACAGTCCAAAAAGTGCAGTTTCTATATCAAGATCAGAAATAAAACCAACAGACTATGATGTCTCCATTGTAATTCAGCTGATGAAGACACATTCACTGGATCATTACCACACAGCTGTATTATTTTAAAATGAATAAAACCCATTTGGAAATGTTAACCTGAACTTTTTTATAAAGCTTCTTGCTCACTTGTGGCAGCTTCTCTCACTAGCACCCCCAGAACCTGTGTTCTCCCTTCCCCCAGGGTTCAGTCACAGTGCACCTGTGTGGAGTGAGGAAGGTAAAGAGGCTGGAGCTAAACTGAATGCATAAGGTCATGCTAATCTCAAAGGGTGATAGGAGGAATAAAGTAATACATGTAGACATGCTTTGAAAATTATAAATTCCAGATACTATCATTTGAACCTAGAAATTATTTTATTTGGCATGGAGGTGGTAAACACATACCCTTGCTCAACTCTACATCTCTCATATCAGTACACATTTGTGGATTATGGCAAAGGGATCAAGGAATTTTTTACTGTGCTGTGTCCCCTTCTCCCCACCCACGGACACCACATTGTCTAGAACCCAGCACGGTGCCCATCATAAAGTATGCTGTCGAAGTATGCTAAATGTATGCACTCTCAGAATGTTTCTTCTGCTGACCTCTGTTTCCTACATACAACATAGACAAAGGAGGCTCCTTTTCTTTCTACCCCTCATTATAACATTAGGAAATAACAACCAAACAAAGTGGTCTCAACCAGCCATTACATACTGTGTGTGTGTGTGTGTGTGTGTGTGTGTGTGTGTAGGGCAGAAAGACAGTATTTTCCCTGGCTCTAAATCAACCTCTACCTTGGATTTTTGCTGTCTCTTTGGCAACAAATAAGTGTATTTCCCTCTTTAGAAAGAGCAGAGATCACGTCTCTTGAAAAACATTTTATTATTATTAACTAGACTTGAGGTTGAAGAGGGACATTGAATAATGAGTACATCATATCATGAATGGTAAGACTGAGTCTCAGATCTTTCCCTAGAAAGTCTGTCTCCCTTGACAAAAATAAGACAAAACAAAAATGCTACAGGCAATGGAGGATGATGTAGGTGCATGGAGGACCAAAAATAAACCCATTGCTGTAGAGCCTATTCTGACTCATAGCAACCCTATAGGACAGAGTAGAACTGCTCCATAGGGTTTCCAAGGCTGTAATCTGTACAGAAGCAGACTGCCACATCTTTCTGCCTCAGAGCACCTAATGGGTTTGAACCACCAACCTTTCGGTTAGCAGCCAAGGACTTAACAATTGCGCCATCAGGACTCCTTCCATGGAGAACAGTCATATTATATTCTCCATGTTTTCCCATCTACATGCTTTTGCTTGTACTATGGCTTCTGCCTGGGGCACATTTTGTTGGGTGAAATTCTTTTCATACCTAAAAGGACTAGCGCATACCTCACCTCTTCAAAGAAATCAGACTTGACTCATTACATCTTTTCTTCCACTTGAATTCTAGTTACATTTGGCATGTGCTTCTTTAGTTTATCATATACTGTACAGTGTTTTTGGTACCTACATTATACGTCCTGGTAGATTGTAATCTTTTTTGGGGTAATAGATATATTATGTTCTTTTTTGTATCCACATTTTAATGCTTAGCACACTGTAACTGTAACAATCCCTGTTGAATGAGTAAATTAATGAAAGAGTAGGGATGCAAGATGAGGTTGCTTATGAACATGAACAGTCTTCCTCTTTCTCAGCTGATCAGTAAAGCTAAGAGAGAATGCTTAGCTGATAACTAGGCAAGGTAGAGCACGAGTATTACCTTCAGTTACTCAGTGGAAGAAATGAACTTTCTATGGTCCTCTCTAAGGCGACACTCCCCACTTGTGACCTGTATTCCTATCTCCTCTTGCTACTTAAGGAATGTTCAACGCAACAGAAATGGGTATCTAGCAATTCCCCATTTTCTCCTTTGCATGATCTTATTTCGCTTCTCTATGAGATGACTCCCATTTACATACAAACATGTAATCTCCTCCATGTTATTTAAAAAAAAAAAGAAAAGACAAGACAAAAAATCCTGTTGACCCCAAATCCTTCTTCAGTTATTGTCTCATATCTTTGTGGACAGTTACAATAAAACTTTTTCAAATTCTTGTCCCTTATTCCTTATCTCCAATATCTTGCATTCCTTTTGGGCCCACTCCAATCGGATCTTTGCCTCCATTTCTTTTCCAAAGTGCTTTTGCTAAAGTCACCTATGACCTCCCTGTTGTGAAGTCTAATGGTCAATTCCCAGGCATCATCTATCTTTCCCTATCAGCAGCATTTAATATAGATAAGCACTCTCTCCTCCTTATTTCAGTTGGCTTCCAGAGCTCCACATTCTCCTGGTTGACCTCCTAACTCGTTGGCCTTTCTTTCTTCTGTTCCCTTTACTGGGTCCTTCTCATAAGATCTTTAAACCCTAGAGTAATCCATGGCATACTGCTCAGAATTTAGCCTTCATTATCTATCTGTACTCACTTCCAAGGTGATGCCATCTAGTCTCATGACTTTACATATCATCTGTGTACTAAGGATTCCCAAATATACTACTCCAACCCTGATCTCTCCCTGAATTCTGAAGAGCTGCCTATCCCACATTTAATCTTGGATATCTAAAGGGCATCTCAAACTTATCATGTCTTAAACCTCAGTCTGACATTCTCTCACACTTGTTTTTCCTCCATTCTTCTCATCTCAGTAAATGGTAATTTCATTCTTCCATTTTCTCAGAATAAAAACCTTAGTATTATCTTTGAATTTTTTCTCTTTTTTTCATATCCTATAACCCATTCACCTGCCATTACAACCAGCTCTACTTCAAAATATATCCGGACTACAATCATTGCTCACTACCTTTATCTCTATCCTTCCGGTTTAAGGTGGCCATCATCTATGGCCTCTTGCCTTCTCCTAGTTTCCCCCTCTAGTCTATTCTCATGCTAGTCACCAGAAGAATCCCTTTAAAAATGAAAATCAGATCAAGTGATTCCTCTGTCAATGGCTTTCTATCTCAGAATAAAAACCAAAGTTCTTATAACAGGCGATCAAATGGTCAGCCACATTGGCCTTCTTACTATTTCTCTAAAAGGCCAGCATATTTCTGCCTTAGGGCCTTTGCACTTGCTATTCCTCCAGACTGGAATACTCTTGGTCTGGGTTTCCACCTGGCTCACTCTATCACTTATGCCTGGTCTCTTTTCAAAAGTCATCTATCAAGTACATTTTTTCTAACAACCCTATCTAAAACAGCAAACTCCACCCTCTGAATTTCCTATTCTTTCCTTCCTTTTATTTTCTCCACTACCGTATATCACCCCCAACATACTAAGTATTTTACATATTCAATGTTTCTTGTTTGTGTGCCCACCACTAAAATGTAAGTCTCATAAGAGCGGAAGTTGTCTATTTTGTTCACTGCTGAATCCTTAGTGCCTAGATTTAATGTCTGCCACAAAGATGGTGCTCAGTATTTGTTGCTGTTAGATGAACAAAGATACATTAACAAAGCGCTGTAATCTTAAAGACACATCCTTTTGTCTTTAGGGATGTAGTTGGCAGAGCTAATGAAGGGAGAGAGGTTTTAAAAAGTTGACATTGGGTTGGGAAAGAGAGGAACTAAACAAAATTAAAAAAAAAAAAAAAAGATCAGCAGGCATGGTTCTAAAGTAATATAAAAAATTCTTTGTCCAGGACTTGGTACCTTACTCCTCACGGGTTAGCTCTACTCTCAATCTAGTACCCTAACATTAGGGACCCATCTTCCAACTCAAAATAATAACAATTCAGCTAGTGTATAGAGTTTGAGAACTAGTAAGGAGCAATTTACTTTTTTTAAGAGAAGATGACAACACATTTAGAGAATAAAGCAAATGTTACTGATTTGTATATGCTATTCACAAATCTTGAGCACTTATGGGGTACCTTGCTTGGAACACTAGGTAATGGTGTGATGGACAGAGAAAATACAGGCCCTGTTCTGTTTCTCTTCAGAGTGTAGGCAAATCCCTGTGAAGCAGTGAAAGGAGGCAGGCCCAAGTTTTGTGGCAGACTGAGGTGGGGCAATTGAGACATGAAAATGGGAGTGGGTATGAAGGACAACATAAGAAAGAAGCAGTATCCTGGAACCCCTACCTTCCAAGAACTTGAGGCTTCTGTCAAAATGTAGGTTTTGTAGGGGCGTAGACAGCTCCAGACCTGGAAAGACATGTGGTTGAAATTAGAGAAAAGACAAAATGTGAGGAAAGCTACTAGATGGAAGGCTGGAATGACTTTTGTGGGGAGTGGTGAGTCCCTGTGTATCCACATCTATGCTGGTTCTCATTTATTAGAGTAACTACTCGGACGGTCACGTGGTTAGAGTGTGCCAACAAACTGTGCCAGATGTTACCAATAAAAGAGAGCCGTTGTGTTTACATACCATTATTGGCATAATATTTTTATGTTTCCAGCTCTTGTGGAGGCATTGTTGACAGTTTTATGGACTAAGGACTCACTGTGGGTTTGATTGTGTTTCCATCACTAAAATCCAAAACTGAAAGGAGTTAATAAGAGTTAACTATCTGTCTTGACTGTAAAGTGTAATATTGGTACCTCAGGAAGAACACCCCAAGAAAAATTGTTTCAAATAAGAAAGATCCCGGAGGCAGCTGTATAAAGTCCTATTAGTTGGCTTCCTGTCTTGCTTCAGGTTCAGAACATATGAGATGTAGATCATACATTCCCTATTGAAGATTAACTAGGAGGGAGAGAAGACAAGGAGGATGGTGGGAAAAAACCAACAATAACTAACAATATAGAAATATGGACTAGACCATCTTAAAGAACCATTGTCACTCGTAAATATTAACTGTCATTGTAGTAACAATGATCATAACAATTGTCATACTACAATGACATTTATTGACTACTTTGTGCCAGGTACTTCATA
>NW_004444081.1:2414769-2416972 GCF_000243295.1 Trichechus manatus latirostris
TTCTTTTACCAGTATTCATTATCTCTGGTGGCATAACTTCTTAACAGAGGTGAGACGGGAAAAGGAATGACAAGAGTGTTAAGTCCTGATTTGAGCACATTATTTTCTTTATCATATAAATGAGAAACTAAGTGTCAGAATAGTTAAGTTGGGGGGCAAAGCTAACGGGTGGGGCAAATGCATTTTGAATTCAGGTCTGTTTGACTTAAAAGTCCGTAGTTCATATGCCATGCACCCTCTCAAGGCTTCTGTTTCCATTCTTGAGCCCATAGGTCTTTAAAAAATCTGTATAAATGAACCAGTTATGACCTTGTTATTACTAGTGTCTCTGCAGGTCCCAGATGCTTAAATTATTGCTGTATGAGTGACAGGGGTGGGGAAAGACAGCCAGCTGGTAGGAGGAACCATCTACAACACAGGGACCACCAAGTCCACCTATAACAAGGGGAAAAAAGGAAATAGACCTAGAAATTGAGAACTGAATCAACCCTTTCTAGCCAGAGCTGGGTTAGTTTTTCCAAGCAAAGGCTTCATGTCCTAACACCTAGCCTCATCCCAGGGAAACACGCGGTTAGACTGAAATCTGGAGAAGACAGCCAACCTTGTCCCAGGTAAGGATTTTGTGGGACCTGAGTGATATCCTCCTCTTTCTCCCCCTCCTATTTGCTCCTGGGATGAAAGGGTGGCTGTTCCTACAGTAGCAGTCTTCTCACGCTCACATCCCAACTCTTCCCTCCCTCCACCTACCTACCTCTGAATCACTCTGCCCTGGAGTGAGAGACACGAGGGACTCCAAACTTCTGGGCAAACATGTTTCATTCCATTCCTCTTCTCCTCTACGACTAACATTCAGTATGACTGTGAGCAAAGGCAGCCTGTCTGTGCCTCACCACCGTATAAGATGAGGAAATTGTAGGGTTATTTTGAGAGGACATTGGAACCCGCAGATAAAATATTTTTAACCCTTAAAAGCAATTATACATCTCTTTTTTAATTTGCTGGGAATAAACCCTGCTCTTTATCCTGGCTGGTGCCACCTTTTTTCTTCCTAAATTGCCCTTAGTTAATGAAATTGCCATGATAAGGATATAGATGGATTAGATACTTTCTGGTCAGCTCTCTGGACAGCTAAAGGCTGGTACAAAGGTACAATTATCAAGTAGCTCCGTGAGTTGGAATCAACTCGACAGCAAAGAACAACAGGCTTCCCTTATACAACCACACATTTGTGAAGAGGGAGAAAAAGAAAATTCCAAGATACAAAACCAATCAAGAGGCCTGATAATTGTCAGGAGGACGAAGAGGAAGAACCTGAATTCTTGGGCAAAAAAGAAACCCCTGAAGAACTCAAATTAAAAATCTGCAACAGGTTGGTGATGTGGGTAACACAAGGGCTGCTTTTATATTCTTACTCTTATGCAAGAGTTTCCATATTAATTTATATTTTCAGTCTGAGATGTATGGTGCTTATCTGGAGAGTGGGTAAAAGAGAGAATTGAAAAAAGCCTGGAGGTTAAATGTCTCTACATAATGAAACACTAAACCAGAGAGAAAAAAAGGAGGGAAGAAAATAGAATTGGTAACAAGGGCTGGATGTTGGGAGGGTATTTTGGGGAGGAAGAATTAAACGTTGGGTAATGATAGCAGAATAGGCTGCTCTAGCTAGTGGGTGCATAAGAGACAGAGGAGTGAAGAAAATCTTTATGATGCTGGTTGGTTGAGAGTCAAACAGTGTAACTGTCTCTTTGGTACTTATTAAGAGTCTTATTATTTTTATCATCATTATTATTTTGTGGCACTGTGTGAAGATTAGCTAAGAGGTAACAGGCTTTATTTGGGGTACCTATACTTAAATAATTTCATGTGTGGAATATGATTCAAGTGGTATTCAAGCCACAAACCTCATTGATTTCATTACTGTGTATCTAGTTTTTTTTTATCAAATATATTTTTTAAATTCCTTTTTTTTTACAGTAATCTTTTTAAGTCCACAATAATAATCTTACTAAATTTGCTACTTTATAAAACACTGCAGATGTCATAATTGCTAACATAAAAATACACTGAACTGTAGTTAACTGGTGCAGTTTGCTGAGCATGTTTTATAAAGGAAAGGAAATGTCAAAACCTGGTTAAAATTATTCCATTGCAGCGTAGGAGAACAAAGGAGATTTTGTTTCTTAGACATTTAAATCAGGCAAGT
>NW_004444081.1:2417072-2418124 GCF_000243295.1 Trichechus manatus latirostris
GGAAAGGAAATGTCAAAACCTGGTTAAAATTATTCCATTGCAGCGTAGGAGAACAAAGGAGATTTTGTTTCTTAGACATTTAAATCAGGCAAGTAAAACGGCTAAAGAGTTTCTCTCCATCATCTGAAGTGCTCCATCAGTAGAAATATTTCAATAAATAGAAACTCAAGACCTTCTACAATGTGTAATGCAATAACGGAGAGGTTTACCTTCTTCATCTTCAAAGTTGGGTTTTGGTCATTCAATTTTTAAGTATCAAACTAGTGGCTTTTCAGTGGCACTTATCTTAACTCTGAAGTAAGCAGTCGTTGCAATGTATTTTTTAAATCCTCAGGTTCAATTTTAAGACAAAGCAATTTTAATACTAGTTCCACACCACCTGATCTTGTTGCAAACTGCTTTTCTTTACAAGTTACTCATAGTTCAAGGAGGTATGGCTAAGGCTGTATTACTGAGTGGGGCTGGTAAACACTACACCCTTTTTTGACATGTTGCAAACTTTGTGTCCTATTTGGTTGACTCTGCTGCTATGGAATCAGATAGCAACAATTGCAATGTTTTTAGGATTTTTGTTTTCGTTGTTTTTTTAACTATTCTTTAGTAGCAACAGAGCTTCCAGATTTTAACCCCTTGAAGGCAAGATCCAGGTTTCCTCATTCTGACATTAGCACCTAATTGTCAAGGGGTTAAATTTCCAGGACAAAGGATCCTAGCATTTGGCAGAACTGAAAGGAAAGGAAGGTGTCAACAAGCAGAAGGAATTGTGGGCAACAGAAAGAAGACACTAGGAGAAGATAAACCATCACATGAAGACTTCAAAGTCTTGTAAATATATCCTCCATCATAACCTCCACCATAGTCGGCCACACCGTCTTTCACGGTGACTTTAATCTCCCTCCAGGAACCACAACTTTCTTCATCTTTTTGGCTTTGCTTTGCTTTTCTTGCTTGTTTTTCACTGCAAAGCACAATCAATGAATCACTAATCTTTTGCAAATCATCAGTTTCCAAAGAAATTGCATAACATAGTGACTTCTCATATTGTATAATTT
>NW_004444081.1:2433399-2453470 GCF_000243295.1 Trichechus manatus latirostris
AATTGTCATTTTCACAATGTTGAGTCTACCTATCCATGAGCATGCTATGTTTTTCCATTATTGTAGGTCTCTTTTGGTTTCTTGCGGTTGTGTTTTGTAGTTTTTTTTTTTTGTACAGGTCTGTTACATCCCTGGTTAGCTTTATTCCTAAGTATTTTATTTTTTTAGGGGCTATTATGCATGGTATTGTTTTCCTGATTTCCTTTTCATCATTCTCTTTATTGGTGTATAGGAATCAAGTGATTTTAGTATGTTTATCTTGTATCCTGCTACTCTGCTGAATCTTTCTATTAGTTGCAGTAGTTTTCTTGTAGAGTCTTTTGGGTTTGCTATGTATGGTATCATATCACCTGCAAATAGAGATAGTTTGACTTCTTCCTTACCAATTAAGATGCCCTTTTTTCTTTTTCTTGCCATATTGCTTTAGCTAGGACTTCTAGTACCATGTTAAATAGTAATGGTGATAAAGGGCATCCTTGTCTTGTTCCTGTTTTCAGGGGGAATGTTTTCAGCCTCTCTCCATTAAGAATGATGCTGGCTGTTGGCTTTGTATAGATGTCCTTTATTCTGTTGAGGAATTTCCCTTCTGTAACTATTTTATTGAGAATTTTTATCAGGAATGGGTATTGAACTTTATCGAATGCCTTTTCTATGTCAGTTGGGATGATCATGTAATTTTTTTCCTTTGTTTTATTTGTGTGGTGGATTATATTGATTGATTTTCTAGTGTTGAATCATCCTTGCATACCTGGTGTGAATCCCATTTGGTCGTGGTGTATTATTTTTTTGATATGATGCTGAATTCTATTGGCTAGAATTTTGTTGAAAATTTTTGCATCTATATTTGTGAGAGGCATTGGTCTGTAATTTTCATTTTTTGTGGCGTCGTTGCCTGGTTTTGGTGTCAGGGTTATGCTGGCTTCATGGAATGAATTCGGAAGTATCCCTTCCTTTTCTATATTCTGAAATAGTTTGAGTAGTACTTGTCCAAACTCTTCTCTGAATGTTTGGTAGAATTTTCCAGTGAAGCCATCTGGGTCAGGGCTTCTTTTTGTTGGGAGTTTTTTAAATTACCTTTTCAGTCTCCTCTCTTGTTCTATGTGTGGTCAGATTTTTTATCTTAGTTTGTGTTAGTTTAGATAGGTTGTATATTGCTAGAAATTTTTCCATTTCCTCTAGGTTTTCAAGTTTGTTGAAATATAGTTTTTATGGTACTTTTTTATGATCCTTTTTATTTCAGTTGGGTCTGTTATAATGTCCCCTATTTCATTTCTTATTTGGGTCATTTGCTTCCTTTCCTGTTTTTCTTTTGTCAGTCTGGCCAGTGGTTTGTCGATTTTGTTGATCCTTTTAAAGAACCAGCTTTCAGTGTTGTTGATTCTTTCTATTGTTTTTCTATTCTCTATTTTATTTATTTCTGCTCTGATCTTTATTATTTCTTCTGGTGGCTGTGGGCTTCTTCTACTGTTCTCTTTCTGTTTGTTCGAGTTGGATAGCTAATGTTTTATTTTGCTTCTCTTTTTTTGTATGTATCTTGCTATAAATTGACCTCTGAGCACTGCTGTTGCTGTGTCCCAAAGGTTTTGGTATGATGTGTTTTCATTTTTGCTTGAGTCTAGGAATTTTTTTATTCCATCTTTGATTTCTTCTATTACCCAGTGGTTTTTAAGCAAGGTGTTGTTCAGTTTCCATGCATTTGATTTTTTTTTCCTGCTCTTCCTGTTATTAATTTTGACTTTTATGGCATTGTGATCAGAGAAGATGCTTTGTGTTATCTCAGTGTTTTGATTTTGTTGAAGGTTGGTTTGTGGCCTAATATGTGGTCTGTTCTGGAGAATGTTCCATGCTCATTGGAAAAGAATGTGTACTTTTCCACTGTTGGGTGTAGTGTTCTATATATGTCTATGAGGTCAAGTTGGTTGATTGTGGCCTTTAGATCTTCTGTATCTTTGTTGAGTTTCTTTCTAGATGTTCTGTTCTTTACTGAGAATGGTGTATTGAAGTTTCCTACTATTATCATGGAACTGTCAATTTACTTTTCAGTGCTGTTAAGAGTTTATGTATTTTGGAACCTTGTCATTGGGTGCGTAGGTATTTATTAGGGTTATGTCTTCATGGTGGATTGTTCCTTTAATCATTATGTAATGTCCTTCCTTGTCTTTTATGGTGGATTTTATTTTAAAGTCTGTTTTATCTGAGATTAATATTGCCACTCCTGCTCTTTTTTGGTTACTGTTTCCTTGATATATTTTTTCCAATCTTCTGATTTTTAATAAATTTATGTCTTTGTTTCCGAGGGTTGTCTCTTGTAGACAGCATATTAATGGGTCATATTTTTTTTATCTGTTCCGTCACTCTGTGTCTTTTTACGGGTGTGTTTAAGCCATTTACATTCAGTGAGATTATCCCTAAGTGTGAGTTTATTGCTGCCATTTTATGGTGCTTTTTTTGTGATGCTTATGTTTTCTTTGTTCTTCTTACTCTTCTGTGCTGAATTCCTTTTTTTGTGTTTTTTTTCTTTCGTTTTTGTAAATTTTGTGTTTTCTTAGACTTTATGTTTTTATTTTGTTGAGTAGGTTTCTTAATTTTATTTGTGGTTACCTTGAAATTTATCTGTATCTTCCTAAATTTAAACCAGTCTTTTATTATTTGGTATTGCCATGACTTTCATTCTATTTGAAAGTTCTATACCTACACTGCTTATTCCCCCTTTTAGTGTTCTGACATTTTTGTCATTTACAGATTGACTTATCTGGTTCCCTTGGGTAAAACTTTTGGCTTTGTTTTATCCTTGAGAGTTCATTATCTAGGTTAGTATCTGGCTGATGCTCTCATGTATCCTAGATCCAGGTTGTTATCTGATGTTGTTGGTTGTCTAACCTAAGGACTCCCTTTAATCTTGTAAATTTAGTTTGGTTTTTACATATTCTCTTAATTTCTCTTTATCTGGAAATGTCCTAATTTAGCCATCATATTTGAATGAGAGTTTTGTAAGGTATATTATTCTTTGTTGGCAGTTTTTTTCTTTCAAGGTTTTATATTTGTCATTCTGTTGCTTTCTTGCCTGCATGGTTTCTGCTGAGTAATAAGAGCTTGATCTTATTGTTTCCCCTTTGTATATGACTTTTCATTTTTCTTGAGCTGCTCTCAGGATTCCTACTTTGGTTTTAGCGAGTGTGATTATCATATGTCTTGGTGACTTTCTTTTGGGGTCTATCCTATATGGGGTTCTTTGAGCTTCTTGGATGGTCAGCTTTTCATCTTTAGTGATATCAGGGAAGTTTTCTGCCAGCAAATTTTCAATGATCCTGTCAGTCAGTGTTTGCTGTTTTCTCTCCCTATTCTGCAACTCCTGTCACATGCAGATTTTTGCTTTTGATTTTATCCCACATCATTTTCAGGTTTTATTTTTCTTCATTCTTTTCTCTGATTTTTCCTTATAGTAATATCCAAGGATTTGTCTTCAATATTGCTGATCCTGTCTTCTCGTTTCAGATTTCCTCCTAAAGCCTTCTATTGCACTGCCCATTTCTGAAATCTTGTTTTATATCTTTTGGATTTCTACTTGCTGTTTTTGTGTGATTTCTAGTTGTTTGTGTATTTTGATATTTTGTTTCTGTATTATTTTCCTGAATTCTCCCGTTGCTTGTATTTTCCATGATTTTGTCTGTTTTGCCCTTATTTTTGTTTATGTTTTCCTTCATCTCTTGGAGAGCCCTGAATATTAGGGTTTTGAATTCCCTATGAAGTAATTCCAGTGCCTTTTCTTATACCGGAAGATCATCTGGTGTTTTAATTTTATTGTTTGCTGGAGCCATCCTTTCCTTTCCTTTTTTTTTTAAATATGTTTTGATATTATCTGCTGTCTCTGGGACATTCAGGAATTATTTTCTTCATTTAGTGATTGTAGATTTGTTTGTTTCATCTTGCTTTTTTGTTTTATTTAATTATGCTCGGACAGGCAGGCTGGGCATGCTTTGTTGCTTGCTCATCTGTGCGCACAATACTTCTGACCAGCTTGTCCAGGTGGGCAGGGCTATTCACTCAGCTGTGGTGCAGCAGGGCAGGTCCAGCAGCCGGGGCGGGGCGGGAATGGGTTGTTGGCGCACGTACTTGGGTCGATGGGGTGGGGACAGGGGTCAGTCAGGGCAGGTTCTGGGGGTTTGGGGTCCGCACTGGTGCCATTCGGGGTGCGGTGCTTGGCGCATGGTGTAAATAGGCAGGAGGGAAGGGAGAGGATGTGATGTGCTAAGCTAAGTAGATGAGAGAAAGAAGATCAGGAAACAGAAGCAAAAAGAAAAAATTGCAGCACTGTAGGATTTGGCATGTGGGGGTGGGGTAGACCTGGTGAGGTCATGTGCTGTTGGCTCTCTAGCCGAGTGGTGCAGCTTGGCTTGTTAAGAAGGAGTGTGGGTGGCATAGGGGGCTAGGTGGGCAGAGGAATGGAAAAGAAATAAGGGAAAGAGAGAAAATAAAATAAAATAAATAAATAAATATTGTGCTGGGACAGCCAGCAGTTGGGGGTGGGGTGGAATTTGAGTGGTGGCATGCTGATGTCTCTCTCACTGAGTGGTGCAGCATGTCCCATCAGGAAGGAGCGGAGGCAGCACAGGGCCTAGATGGGAGAGAGAAAGAAAAGGGATAAGGAGAAAGATAAAGAAAAATAAAAAATATGGTGCCGAGGGAGCTGGCCTGTGGGGCAGCCCAGACCAGGGGAGGCTGTGTGCCAGAGACTCTCTAGCCGAGCTGTACAGCACACCCTGTAGAGAAAGGGGGGAGAAGCACACCGGGCTAGGCATGTGGGAGAAAGGAAAGGAATAAAGGGAGAGAGAGAGAAGAAACAACAACAACAAAACAAACAAAACAGAAAAAATGGCACTGAGGGAGCTGGTCAGTGATGGTGGCGCGTACCCAGGGAGGCCATTTGCTAGTAACTCTCTAGTCTAGGTGCAGTACAGCCCTTTAAGAAGAGTCAGGGGCAGCACACAGGGCTAGGAGCGTGAGAGAAAGAAAAGGAAGGAAAGGAGAGAGAGAGAAAAAAAACAAAAAAAAAAAAAAGAACAAAGCAAACAAATTAAAAAAATATGGCACTGAGGGTGTTGGTTGGTGGGGGTAGCACAGACCTGGGAAGGCTGTTGGCCAGTGGCTGTCTAGCCAAGCGGTGTGGTAAGGCCGTTCGAGAGGGAGCAGAGACAGTGCATGAGGATAGGTGGGCGGGAGACAGGAAAGGAAGGAAGGGAGAGAGAGACGAAACAAAACAAAACAAATATGGTGCTGAAGAAGCCAGCTGATGGGGAGGCCATGTGCCAGTGGCACTCTAGCCAAGTGGTGCAACACTGACCATCCAGAAGGGGCAGAGGCAGCTCATGAGTGTAGGTGGGCAGGAGGAAAGAAAGGAAGGAAGAGAGAGAGATAAGAAACCAGAAAAAAGAAAATGATGCTGAGGGAACCTGCCAGTGTGGGCAGCACGGACTCAGGGAGGCTGTGTGCCGGTGGTTTTCTGGCTGAGTGGTATGAAACAGCCTGTCAAGAAGGGGAGGGGATGGCATAAGGGGCTAGGTAGGCTGGAGAAAGGAAAGGAAGGGAGAAAGAGAGAAGAAACAAACAAACAAAAGCCACAAAAAACAACAACAACAAAAAAAAATGGCACCGAAGGAGCCGGCCGGTGGGAGTGGGGTGGACCTGGGCAGCGGTGAGCTGGTGTGTCTCAGGCTGAGTGACTTTGAAAGTGGTGGAGGCCCTGTAGAGGGAAGAAGAGTGGGGTGTGTGGGAAAGCTTGTATGTGTGGTTCCTGGGTACTCTGTCTCCTGTTGGGAGCTCTGTGAAGTTGCCTTCCCATACTCCCTGTCTGCATTTCTTGGTGGCTGTAGACCAAGATGGCGAATCCCTACGTGTTAGCTGGTAGGGGACTTCCACTCCATAGCTCTCCTCATTCTCTGTTCTCTGTCAGTTTCTTTTTCCATTCGATGCTTGATCTAATTCTTTATCCCTTCATTTGATGTTTAGGGTTCCAGGATTGACGTTTGCATCTGTTTTACTAGTTTTTCAGGTGTTTGCTGCAGAGGGATGGCATGGTGCTTCTGTCTATGGTGCCGTGTTATCTCCACCTAAATCAAGAATTTGAGGTCTGTTTTTGTAGGTTTTGTGTGTTGTTTTTCTAATGTTGCAAACTGTACAATTCAGAGCCCTCATATTAAAATCACACGCCCCTCCCAAAGAAAAGAGCCATTGTGGATTTGCATTTTTGTCCAAGCACATCTGGGTTCAGATCAAGAAGCCTCTAGTTCTAGGTCCAGTAATCAATCAGTACTGTATTGAACGATTTCTTCCATAAAAGGACGTTTTCAGCAGACGTTTAGGTCCGTTAACTAAGGCTCAATTGCATTTAGTTGAATGTAGTTTTATTGTAAAGAGGAGAATTGTGAGGGTAAATGCTGCTTTTCTTTGCTAACTTGTGTTTGGTACTTGGTATTGTGTCAACACCAGGATTAATGATGGGTGCATTTTGGGGACTAAAGAAGGTCTTGGCCAGCCAGCCTGTCAGCATCCACACCAGCAGACAGGTCATGCTCAGGAACTTTCACATGACAAAGCAGCTGGAGGAAAAACAAGCAGGAAAGATAAGGTTAGACTGTGTAATATGTCCGACGTCAAAGCAAGCAATGGGGCATAAATTTGGCAGACAGACCTCTAAGGGAACTAAATCCCAAGGGTGAAAGAAGGAAGGTAGCCAAAAGTCAGGATAGTCAGGGGCAGAAGGGAGACTTGAGCAGTAGAAGAGCACAGAAAGTCCTTGTTGAAACAGAAACCCATCCAAGAGCCTGAAGAGCCCTGGGCCCCTGGGTGACAATAAGAGTTGTTGGTAAAGGACACCTGATCATAGGGAGGATGAGGGGGAGATTCAGTTGAATACAAATCATCAGGCATTTATTGAGCTCTTCCTTGATTTAAAACTGTGCTGAGGACTTAGCATAAAAAAGAGGCTTCTTTAAGGCAGGAAGAAGATAATTCTGTATTCTCAAAGAGATTATAATCTAGAAGGAGGGCCAGAGACCTTAAAGTATGAAGGCAGACTTTGATAAGTGTCAGAACAAAAGTGGCATACGTTGCCAAGTACTGTGAGATAATAAAGGAAGGAGGAATTAATTTTTAGGGAGAACGCTGGGACAGTCTCATGGAGGAGGTGGGATTAAGCAAAAATCTGAATTGTTTGCTGTCCAGTCTATTCCAACTCATATTGACCCTATATGACTGAGTAGTACAGTCCCACAGAGTTCCCTAGGCTGTAATCTTTATGGTAGCAGATCACCAGTTCTTTTCTTCCATGGAGCTGCTCGCAGGTTTGAGCCGCCAACCTTTTGGTTAGCAGCTGAACACTTAACCATTGCACCACCAGGGCTTCTTAAAAATCTGAGAGATAGGTAGAATTTGAGGGAAAGAATTGCAGAAGGGCATTCTAAGCATGGAGATGGGAACGTGTGGCATGTATAATTTGAGGAAGAGAAGTCCATTTCTAGTATAAGATCAAATGAGTTTGAAAAGACATTTCAGATCAGAATTTAGAGAGCTGTGACTGCCAGGTTTAGGTGTTTAGATCTTGTCTTTCAGGAAGTCAGCCAAGTTTTAGGGAAAATAGTGATGTGAAATCCTGTAAGATACGGCAGTGATTGTGGAACGGTACAATTCTTGTCTTGTTGACTGACTTCTCTTTCTAAAACTTTTCCTCACTTTAGCCTGACTCCTGGTTGGCTGGTAACCATGGAGTGACTATTTTTTCACAACAACCATTGCTTTGGCAAAATCCATTGGAAAAGAAAGGTCAAGACCTAAGAAAATGCAGTATTTACTGATTGTTGAAACAGGTGTGATTCCCTACCAGCACCCTACACACACACACACACACACACACACACACAAACACACACACACACACGCGTCCCCCTTGATCTGTCACATGGGTATTGTCTGATTTATGAACTCTGTCAGTTTTCTGAGTGCCTGATACGTGTTGGCACATGATGGAGAGGAGGAAGAGTAATGGAGGGGAGGACAAAGAATAAATGCCGTGGGGTCTGACCTTAAGGAGTTTACAGTCCAGAAAAAGCACACCCCTGAGAGACAGTGACACAAGTCCAGGAGTCTATAAACTAAGTTACTAAGACCTTGCTTGTGCTACCTTTGTAAAAGGTGCCATTACCATGCTTATGTGTTTAGAGCTGAATGTCTTATTTTGAAATGGGAAGGAGGGTGAGGAGATGGTTGATAGGACTCTGCTCTCCTATATGGAAGACTGGTGGGTTCCTGAAACTATGAGGAAATTAAAAGTGTAAATCAAACCACAAAATCATTCATCCCAAGCTGTGAGGAGTACAAAAGTGGACAAAAATATTGGGAAGGCCTCCTCCACTGGCAAAGAAGGCCCCAGCCAAAGCTAGGCTGAAGGAAGAACAAACCAGATGGCCTTGTGTTGAAAGCACCAACAAGGAGGTCTAGGTTTCCAGACAGCTAATGAGGGTGAGGTGTGGGGGATAAGGCAGGGAGAAAATGACTATAATCCTGACCCTATTTGAGGTGCTCTGGCCAGTGATTGGTGGCCATGATCCGAGTCTTCCTGATAAGGGAAAGGGGTATCTGTGGGACTTGGGTTGTGAATATGTATGGCCCAGATTTCTTTGTGTAGCTGATATCTGACTGGATATTTATTCTTCTAGATTACACATTCTGACTCTGAGGAACAAAAGGCTGGCGAGAGCTGCTCTCTGGTGCTTAATAATTTGAAGGAATTTACATTTCAATGCAGCCCTGTGCTACATTTCTAGCCTTTCCCTCCTCCTAATTTCTGCCAGTGGAAAGAACAGGCATTCTCCCAGTCTGGGAAAGGCAGTGGGGAGAAAGGAAGAAGGGGAAAATCATAGAGACATCATTGGAGGAGGAGATTTATTGATATTCCCCTTAGAATTTATTCCCTCAGAATCCTGTTTATTTTATTTATGTTTATAAATCATACATTACCAAGTACAATGAAATCTCCTAAAAGCCCAGAAGGTTACTTGGCATTCTCTGTTATTCGAAAGAGGAAACAGAGTGAGAAAATCAGTTAGAAGTGAAGGTATGGGAGGGGTTGAGGCAGAAATGGGTGGCTTGGGAGAAAAACTTTCCCAAGGAATATCACGTCAGTCAGTTTGGCTTGCTCTCTGTGAGCCAGTATAATTCAAATAATTTCCCCTGCTCCTCCCCCATAGGCCTTTTCTTCCCATCCCCCCCAGGAGAGGAGATTCATTGTCAGGTAATTAACCATCAGCACTTTACCAGGAGGAAGTGTGAAAACACATTTACACCTCATGTAAATGGCATAGGAGACTTTAGAGTTTGAGTGACACATGAGGAGCCACAAGTGACAAAGATAAAGTCATCCATGGTTGGGATTTCAAGATACTAAGAGCTTACATTCTGCTTCTAAAATGAACCACCCTCCCTCCCTCCACTGTGATGCCACAGAGTGTTTCAAGAAAAGTGGATTACAGGGAACTTGTAGTATGGGTCAGAGGACATGGCATTCCCTTTACCTAAGACCCTGAACTAGTAAGTTAAGGAGTCTTTTTCTGCTATTGTTATGGAGTTATTCAGCAGACTTGTAAGATACACTTAGTTTTTGCCATAGAGTACTGTTTCTGCACTCAGGATACTGATGTACAAGTACACAACTACAATACAGTGTGACTGTACCTACAGAGGAGGCACCTGCAGGACGCCATGGTAACATGGAAGGGACAGTCATAGAAGGCTTCACAGAGGAAGTGACATGGGCTGAGGTCCAGAGAATGAAGAGGGGTTTGCGAAGTACATGGGATAGGAAAATGCAAAGGCACAGAGGAGTGAGGGTAGTTTTGGTTCACACAATGCATGGTGTGGTGGATACAAGAGAAAATATAGATGAGGCTTGCTTAGTCAGTAGGGCAGTTTTGTGGATTCTACCACAAGAGCGATTTGGATTTTACCCAGTGTCTTAGGCTGGGTTCTCTAGAGAAGCAAAACCGGTAAAGCATATAAATGTATATATAGAGAGATTTACATCAAGGAAATGGCTCACGCGGTTGTAGAGGCTGGAACGTTCCAAGTCTGTGGGTCAGGATAGAGGCATCTCCTGATTTACATAGCCACAGGGGCTGATGAACCCAAGATCCAAAGGTCAGAGAGCAGGGCTTTTGCTTACAGGCTGCAAAGATCAAAGAATCCCAAGATTGGCAGGCAAGACCACAAGTAAGCTGCTACCTCAAGTCCCAAGAACCAGAGGTCAGATGAACAGGAGCCAGGTGCAGGATCCAGAGCAAGCAAAAGCCCAAGAGCCCTGCCAGAATGTCCACTTACATTCAGTTCAGGCCACACACCCCAGGATACTCCCTTTCAGCTGGTTGACTACTCACAGCAAATCCCATCATGGAGGCGATCATGTTATATCAAATCTCATCATGGAAGTGATCACAACATCCGATGACTGCCAAACCACTGAGAATCATGGCCCAGCCAAGTTAGCACACAACCTTTACCAACACACTCAGTAAATGAGATAAAACTTTTCAAGAATAAAAAAAGCCAATCCATGGATGGAGTGGGTAGGAAAAGAGAAGCAAAAAAGGAAAAAAGATTTCTGTACTTATCAGGATAAAACTATGGAAACCTTGACACAACACTGTTTAAATTAACCGTAGGACAAATAGGTCTAGGTTTGCTCATAGCTGAAGGAGGTGGAAGAAAGTAAGTGGCTATCATTTTCATATTGTTTTTATGTGCTGTCATGTTGGCTCTGACTCATAGTGACCCTATAAACAACAGAACGAAAAGTTGCCCAATCCTGTGCCGTGCTGACAGTCATTGCTATGTTTGAAACCATTGTTGCAGCCACTGTGTCAATCCATCTCATTGAGGGTCTTCCTGTTTTTCGCTGACCCTCTACCTTACCAAGAATGATGTTCTCCAGGGACTGGTCCCTCCTGATAACATGTTCAAAGTATGTGAGACGAAGTCTTGCCATTCTTGCTTCTAAGGAGCATTCTGGCTGTACTTCTTCTAAGACATATTTGTTCATTCTTCTGGCAGTCCATGGTATATTCAGTATTCTTCACCGACACCATAATTCAAAGGCATCAGTTCTTCTTTGGTCTTCCTTATTCATTGCCTGGCTTTTGAATGCATATGAGGTGACTGAAAATACCATTGCTTGGGTCAGGCGCACCTTAGTCATTAAAGTGATGTCTTTGCTTTTTAAGATTTTAAAGAGATCTTTTGCAGCAGATTTGCCCAACGTAATATGTTGTTTGATTTCTTGACTGCTGCTTCCATGGGCATTGACTGTTGATCCAAGTAAAATGAAATCCTTGACAGCTTCATTATCTTCTCTGTTTATCATGATGTTGAGTATTGGTCCAGTTGTGTTTTTGTTTTCTTTATGTTGATGTGTGGTGCAATGGTTAAGTGCTCAGCTGCTAACCAAAAGGTTGGCAGTTTAAACCCACCAGCTGCTTCTTGGAAAAGATTTCTACTTCCGTAAAGATTTACAGACTTGGAAACCCTATGGGACAGTTCTATTCTGTCCTATAGGTTCTCTCTGAGTCAGAATCGACTTGATGGAAATGAGTTTGGGTTTTTTTGTTTGGTACGTTGGGGTATAATTCATATAGAAAGCTGTAGTCTTTGATCTTCATTAGTAAGTTCTTCAAGTCACCTTCACTTTTGGCAAGGAAGATTGTGTTGTCTGCATCTCGTGAAGATATTCTGGCCAATTTTTGTTAACTGTATCTGGAACCTTCTTGATAGAGAGGAAAAGTCATCTGTGTAACTGGAGGTGGAACCAGGAGGACTTTCCATTGTGGTGTTTTACATCTGTTATTATTAGAAAAGCAAACTCTTAAACTGACTGCCTCTCCTCAGGCTCTGACTTCAACTCATCTGAAGCCTCACTGTAGAAGAATAAAACCAAAAAACCAGACCCCATTGCCGTCGAGTCGATTCTGACTCATAGTGACCCTATAGGACAGAGTAGGACTGCCTCATAGGGTTTCCAAGGAGCAGCTGGTAGATTCAAACCGCCGACCTTTTGGTTAGCAGCGTAGCTTGCTGTAGCTCTTAACCACTGCACCACCAGGGCTCCTGTAGAAGAATGGTGATTCCCATTTTATACATGTCTGAGGGGAACATCACATCTCTCTCGTCTCCAAAAAGTTATAGCTATCATTCTAAGCCCTGGAATATGATAAAAAGATGAGGTTCCCAGGGAGTAAGGAGGAAACATGTTTGGGGCCAATGAATGAGGATGTGGCCCTTTTACCAAATGTTATTTGATGTCATAGAATTTAGTGATTACTAGTCTTCTCTTTTGTAGGCTAGTTTATCCTTTTCTCACAGGCCTTGTTTTACCTTTGACGCTTCTCTGAACTTTTTTTCTGCTATTTGGACTGGCAAGGGTCCCTCTGTGTAAGCATATAAGGGATGTCTACCAAAGAAATAATATGATTTCCTGGTTCTTATGAACTTTTCCTGGAACTTTGTAGGAGACACTGAATTTGGTTGATTTAGGAATGGAGTAATGATATGTGCTTGAGTTCAGCTCCTTTTCTCTTGTTTTATACTTCTCTCTTGACCAACCCAAAAAGAGTTGTCACAGCTCATGCCTTGTGCCACCAGTGTATCTCCGGTATATAATTCTGTCAGAGCACCTGTGTCACTTAGAATGTTTTAGGTGGCATCTTGGTTTCCTAGGGCTACCATAACAAAATATCATAAAGGATTTCAGCGTATCTTTCGGGGGGCACAATTCAGTCCATAACACAATTCAGTCTTAACACAGTTAAGAGAAAACCCATCTTAAAATGGCTTAAACAAAGTAAGTATATTATTTTACATAATAATACATTTTGAAGCAGGGAATTCGATTCCTCAAACAATATTATTAAGGACCCAGGTTGTTATTGTCTTTTTGCTCTGCCATTTTTGAGGTATTAGGTTTGTCCTTAGGTCAGATCCCTTGAAAGTTGCAAAATATCTGTAGCAGTTCCAGGCATTATACCTAGACCAAAAAAAAAAAAAACAAAAAAAAAAAGAGTTTGGAGTAAGAAGAGAGACTGTTTCTAATGTGTAACTCTCTTTTTATTGATATTTTGCAAAGAACCAAAGTTTGGTTTGTTAATTTCTCTATTTTTTGGTCAATTTTCTGTTTCATATTTCTTTATTATTTCCTGCCTTGTACTTAGTGTGTTTAATTTGTTCTCCTTTTTTCCTAGCTTCTTTTTTCCCTCTGTCTCTATGTCTTTTTTTTTTTTAAATTGTGCTTTATGGGAAAGTTTATACCTCAAGTTAGTTTCTTATTCAAAAATTTATACACATATTGTTTTGTGATATTGGTTGCAATCCCTGCAATGTGTCAGCCATCTTCCACTTTCTGCCCTGGTTCCCTTTGTCTGTTTGTCCAGTTTTCCTGTCCCTCCCTGCCTATTTGTCTTTGCTTTTGGGCAGGTGTTGCCCGTTTGATCTCATATATTTGATTGAACTAAGATGCATGTTCCTTCCGTGTGTTATTGTTTGTTCTATAGGCCTGTCTAATCTTTGTCTGAAAAGTGGGCTTCAGGAGTGGCTTCAGTTTTGAGTTAGCAGGGTGTTCAGGGGCCATAGTCTCAGGGGCTCCACCAGTCTCTGTCAGACCAGTAAGTTGGGTCTTTTTTGTGAATTTGAATTTTGTTTCTCTTAGTCTCTTAAGGTGGAAGCTTAGATCATTGATTTTAAACCTGTCTTCTTTCTGAATAAAAGCATTTGAAAGTGTCAGTTTCTCTCTAAGCACCAGTTTAGTAGTGTCCTATACATGTTGATATGTTTTGCTTTCGATGTCATTCACCTGAAAATATTTTCTAATTTTCCTTGGGGTTTCTTTGACTCATGTGTTATTTGGAAGTTTATTGCTTAATTTCCTAATATTACAAAATTGCAAGATATCTTATTGATTTTTAATTTAATTCCATTTTGAGCAGAGAGCATATTTGGTATGAGAAGTACATTGTCTTCCTTTAAAGAATTGTCTTAAGTTGGGTTCTCTAGAGAAGCAAAACCAGTAAAGCATATAAATATATATATATATGTATAGAGAGATTTATATCAAGGAAACAGCTCATGCAGTTACAGAGGCTAGAACATCCCAAGTCTGTGGATCAGGGTAGAGGCCTCTCACAATTCATGCAGCTGCAGAAGCTGCAGAGCCCAAGATCGGCAGGTTGGAGAGCAGGGCTCCTGCTCACAGGCTATGAAGGTCGACGAATTCCAAGCTTGGAAGACAAGACCACGAGGTTTCTCCTGATTCATGTAGCTGCAGGGGCTGGCGAACCCAAGATCAGTAGGTTGGGGAGCAGGACTCTTGCTCACAGGCTGAAAATCGACAAATCCCAAGATTGACAGGTAAGCTACTAGCTCAAGTCGCAAGAACCAGAGGTGAGACGACAGGAGGCAGCCGCAAGATCCAGAGTGAGCAAAAAGCCAGAAAGTCTGCTTATTTTAGGATGTAGCCTGCACCCCCAAGGAAACTCCCCTTCAGCTGATTGGCTACTCACAGCATATTCAATCATGGGAGTGATCACACATAAACAATGAGAATCATGGCCCAGCCAAGTTGACACACAATCTTAACCATCACAAGAATGTTCAGTTTTGACCTGACAGGCAGTTAATTTACTGACAAATCAGCTTGATTCCCTTAAGGCTTACTTTTAGGCTTCTTTAGGATGGGCCTAAGTAGCCCTGCTCCTAAGGCATGGTCTTTCTAGGTTTCCAACTGAATGTCTGGGGTGTTTAATGAACTCTCTCTACTCTGGCTGGTTGAAATGCCAGTGTTTCCCAGAATTGTGCAACATCTAGAATCTCCATTCTACTCTAGTCTTTCCTGCAGTCAGTCTTCACAGAGCTTTGTGGAATCTCAACCTGGAAATGTGCAACTTTGTATTTGGTCAGTGACCAACGAAATTCACATTCAGATTTCTGTTAGTTATTCTTTACAGGAGTTCCTGGGTGGTGCAAATGGTTAATGTGCTCAGCTGCTAACTGATAGGTTGGAGGTTCAAATCCACGCAGAGGCATCTCAGAAGAAAAGCCTGTGATGTACTTCAGAAAAACAAGCCACTGAAAACCCTATGGAGTGAGTTCTACTCTGACACACATGGGGTCACCATGAGTCAGAGTCAACTCAAGGGCAGCTGGTGTATTTACTTTATTATATTTCTTTTTTTTAACAGTCTAGTGAACCTTCTCATGACTTAAGTAATTTTATGATTTTAAAATTATAAAGATGAGATTCTTAGGTTCTTCTCATTGTTCCAAATACATATATATACATACATACAAATATATATACACACAAACACATATAGTAAATTTTCAACTTAAAATCTCATGACTAAATCAATTATTTATACATTTTAAATAATAAAAGACTTTTTGTTCCTCTTAGTCCAAATTCTTTAATACTTAAAATGTCAACTATGTACAGATTCAGTAAAGAAATCTGTATTAATACTATGTGTTTGTCTTTAACTTTTCTGTATTCAATTCTTTATGTGCTTGGAGTTTAAATACCCACTAAGAAAACAGTTATTTATTTCAAATACTATTAAGATTACCTTCCCATGTAAATTTTTGAGTTGTCTTCTCAGCTTGCTAAGGTTTCATAAATTGAGTGACTCCTGGCCTGAATTACCAGATTCTTGTTTGTATTCGGTGGGCCATGTTGAGTCCCGTTCATAGTCACTTGGTGGCACAAATGGTTAAGCAGTAGACTGCTAGCCAGAAGGTTGGCAGTTGAGAACACCCAGAGGTGCCTCAGGAGACAGACCTGGCCAATCAGCTTCCTAAAAGTCAGAGCCTTGAAAACCCAACGGAGCAGTTCTACTCTGCCCAAGTGAGACGGCAGCTAACACCAACAGCAATGAATGATTCTAAAACTCAGAACAAGGAGATAGTCACATAGTTGTAGCTCTTAGATTCCTCTCATAAATTACCTATTTCTCAAGTTATTCTGCAGGCTCACTTATGTACTCTTTTATGTGAACAAACATCTCTTGAATTCTTGCTATGCGATGGCACCTTCTAGCCCAGGGGTTCTCAGTATGGGCCAGCAGTAATGCTAATCATGCTAATAGGAACTTGATAGCATGAAAATGCTTCGGCCTCACACCAAACCTGCTGAGTCAGAAACTCTGAGGGTGGAATCAGCAATCTTTGATTTAACAAGCCCCCCAGGTATCTCTGATGCAGCTCTGGTTTGAGAACCACTGTGCCCCAGGACGGAGTAAAGACAATGATGAAGAAGTTACACCCCTCAGCCCCTGTGTGAAAAGAGCTCAGAGTTAGCAAGTGAAATGAAAAATTTCAGGTTCATGAAGGTTAAAAATCTTACTTGCCCAAAGTCTCATTACTAGTTAGTACTAGAGTTAAGACTTGTCCTCTGAAGACCAATCCAGGAGTCTTTATACAACATTATATTGATCAACAACCTCTTACCCTCCTTTCTATCCCCAGATCCTACATTAAGCATTGTATATACTTGGGCCAGTGCCAGAGAACCGACTCTGGGCAGCTGGTTGAGAAGCAGAGGTGGACTGTGGTTACCAGGGTTTATTGGGGAGTCCCTGTCCCTCCTCCAGGCAGGTACTTAGACTGTTAGTAAGCCAGTTAGTCTGTGAATCTTTATCACCACTGTGTGCAAAGCACAAAAAGCATATGGCCCTTCAGGTGACTGAGGACTGGGTATGTGAGAAGAGGGGCAAACGGTTCCTGCCCTCCAAAAACTCTCACATGCACACATCCATTTTGAAAATATACAGGAACAGTTCTGATGCATGACAATAGCGAGGGCAAGATAATATGTACAAATAAACTGAGCGTTGCTGAGGGATCTCGAATACTAATTCCAGAGCTGGGAGGGTGGGGGTTCATCACCCGCACTAACTCACTGGGCAATTTCTGCCTCATTTCGTTAGACAGAGGAGATTGTTACCAGCAAGCCAGAAAGGAAGCGCCATCTGGGACCGTGTGTGTGCTTGCAGACAGATGGCTGACTCTTCCAGTCCTGTTTTATTTCTGGCTTCGGATCACACACCCCACAGCTATACTGTAAAAATGGGATGTGACGGGACATGGGATGTTGTCAGGGTGTGTTTTTCTTTCTCTCTTTTTTTTTCTGGAAACTTGTGGTAAAAATAAAACTTAACGATAATCTTGTTTTGATTGTTGTTGTTTGAATTAAACCCTTGCTTAGCAAAGCAAAGGACTAATGGACCCTCAGAATTAGAGATGGTATGCAGGGACTTGGCATTCAGCCAGGCTAACCTTGCGACTGCTGGTTTGTGGGAACCCGTTGTTAGAGTGTGTGTGTGTGTTGTCAGCCTTGGGATGGCTGAGAACTGTGACACACTTTAAAAGTACAAAGTAGCTCAGCCAGACTGGAATGCTTCTCTGTCATCCACTTCTTTCCTACCTTCACTCCACTCCCTGGCTGTCCCTGCCCCATCACTGACCCCCTCCAGGCCAGATGGGATAGATCCTGCGGTTAGTAATTATGGTCTGTCTGCTTTTGGCCTACTTAAGACCATGAGTTTTAAAGTCTGGGATTCTGAGGTGTTGGATGGGAGGTTTATAAAAATGAGGTGTCCCCACTGTTCTGAGGAGTAGAACAATTATTGAATGTAGTTCCATAATATAAGGCACCCCAATGGCTATTGATAAAATCCACCACCCTTCTTTCAGTGTATTGTACTGTAACAGCTTGTGTGTTGTTGTGATGCTGAAGGCTCTGCCACTGGTATCTCAAATATCAGCAGGGTCACCCGTAGGGGACAGGTTTTAGCAGAGCTTCCAGACTAAGAAAAACTAAGAAGAAAGGCCTGGTGATCTGCTTCCAAAAATTAGCCAATGAAAACTTACAGATCACAACAGAATATTGGTCAGTATAGTGCTGGAAGATGAGCCCCCTAGGTTGGAAGGCACGCAGAATACACAGTGGCCTCAAGAGTAGACTCGAACATACTAGCAATCGTGAAGATGGCATAGGACTGGGCAACATTTTTGTTCTGTTGTATGTGGGGTTGCTGTGAGTTGGAGCTGACTTGACGGCTGCTGACAGCAACATTGATAACGTTCTACATTATAGGGATATAAAGAAGTAAAAGATGATCCCTAAAGCAAATAAAATACACCAGAAAGAGCCTTGACACCAAATTCTGACTTGCTGGCTTTGTGATTTGGGACAAATGACTGAACTCCTCTGGTACTCAAGTCTTCATTTAGAAAAGCATTCAGCATTGCTATTGCCCTTCCTCCACCCCTTCCCCAAGGCTTATCTCTCATCTGTAACCCTTCAGTTATTCTCCAACTGAGGTACTTGCCAGCCCCCTGGGAAGTTTGTTAAAACGCACATTCTTAGGCTCAGAAAATTTCATGCAGTACATCTGGGGTGGGATCCAGGAACCTGTGTTTATGCAAGTCCTGGTGTTATTGTGAACTAGGTTTTCAGTAGGCCGTACTTTGATAAGCCTTGCTTTACCGCTTTTCCAGCTTCTTGCACCCAGGTTTAGTTAATATTTTCAACTGTTTCTCTGAGCTCCCATAGTATTTATTTGTACCTCTAAATATTACTTATTATAGACTGAGTGACGTTGTAATTTGGGAGCAGAGGAAAGAGTTAAGCTTTCCTAGTCATCCATTCACTGATTCATTCAACAAATATTTATTGAAGACCTACTATGTACCAAAAACCCAAAAGAACCAAACCCATTGCCATTGAGTCAATTCCGAGTCATAGTGACTCTACTATGTACAGACACTGACAAAATAGAATCATTGTGACATTTATATTCCAGTGGGGTGACACAGAAAATTTAAAAATAAAGAAAATAATATAGTATAATAGAAAATGAGGGCCATAGAAAGCAATACAAAAAGCAGAGCAGGGCAAACGGATCAAGAATGGTGGGCTGGAAGGCAAGTTGCAGTATTAAATGGGAGGGGAGGAAGGTTGCAGTATTAGAGTTGTAATATTGATTTTGTTGCTGAAAGGTTTTATTTGACCCTGAGCAAGTCTCTCAACCTCTGAAAGCATCAGTTTCCCATCTGTAAACTGGGAATAAGAAGTCCCAACCTCCAGAGTTAGAATGCAGTACAATGCGCCTGGCTTTGTAATATGGTTAGGAATCACATCTTATCTGTCTCCTGTCTCAGCCTGTAAGCTGCTTGAAGGCATACTCATCTTTGTGTCCCAAGCTCTTGACAGTATGTGGCACATGGTGGGAACTTAGTAAATGAGGATGGTTGAGGCATCCAACTACTGATTACTGAGGGAGGAATACATATGAAGGGCACTTACTCTTCAGGACTCTGAGACTCATAGCATGGGTCCTTATAAATGGGGTTCACACCTGATGGAAGATTAGATATTGGTCTAGTCACCATCACGTTGTATTTTGAGTTATGGTCTGAGTCAGACAGTCTCTATAGATCAAAATGAGAAAATGCCCACATGCCATCAGGTTACTAAGGAAGTTTCCAGGAATGACAGCAAGTCCCTATCCTTTCCATTCATCTCCCAGCAGAATGATACCCACATACCAGGGCCCAGACAACAAATATCCAGCTGCCCTCTTGGCTGTTCTAAACCAGATGGTACCTGGTACACAGAGCAGGGCTGAAAAAGCTGCACTTGCTCCTGAAACACCTTATGTTCTGAAATCTAAAGATGCTATCAATTATAAGGTGTACCTCCTTTTCGAGGAAAGGTAAAATGTCTCTATTAAATGTACACATTAGTTCAAAATATGTCTTGATTTCAAAAACATTCAAACATAGAAATGATGTACAACCTATAATGGAGAGGATCAAGTAATAAAAGCCATATGTCCTGAGGCTTTGGGTTCCCTGTCATGAGGGAATGGCAATGGAACCCAGCCTTTCTCATGCTGCCCAGCCCTCCACATCCTCCTGGGCTGGGCTGCCCTCTCATTCTGCCCAGCCCTTTACCTCCTCCTGGGCTGGGCTGCCCTCTCAT
>NW_004444081.1:2453820-2487429 GCF_000243295.1 Trichechus manatus latirostris
GACTGTGCTGTTTCTGCCCTTCCTTTCTTGAAGTCAGGCCTGGAGTCCTTTCTCAAAGAAAAGGAGATGAAGGGTGCAGTAGGGGCTTGGAAGTGCTTTGATATTTTCAAAATGTCTGAGACATAATGATAATTATAATGGCTGAAATTATTGAGCTCACATACATCAGGCCCTCTTCTTGTAAGGTAGGCACAGTCATTGTACCTATTTTACTGTTGGGAAAATTGAGCTTTGCCAAGGGTAAGTAACTTACATAAATGCAAAGGAGTGGAGATGGGCATACCCACGTCTAGCTTACCCCAAAGTCCAGAGTTTATCCATTAACCCATGATGCCACTCTATGGATCTCATCTTTATTTAAACATTAGTTTGAGTATTATTAGGGGATGGTATATAGTAAGACTTGGGGCAGTGTGCTAGAACAGGCTCTTCCATAAAGTATCCCAGAGACCCTATAGAAAGGTAGAAGAGGCAGGCAAACCTTTCCTTGTTGTCTAAGTCTATACAACTTAGGAGACAGATGGCTTCTTGGGATTTCCTCATTCAGGGAGGGAGCCACTGACAGCAACATCTGCTCCCCAGGTGTTGCCCTTGGGATGTGGTCAGTAGCCCTGATAGGCTAAGCCAGGCCTGGCATCCAGGACCAGAGATCTTTGTGTCCTTTGATGAGGGTTCGCACACTGATAAAGGCAAGCTGCAGGGAATCAGAAAATTCAGCCGGGAAAAGATCAAGGCCTGCATTAAGGAGGAAAAAAATGTCAGTCACTCTGATAGAGAAATGGATTTTCTTGTTTCATTGCACAAGCACGCACATACGCACTCAAAGCCTGCCACGTTTCAAAGCAGCCTTCAGTGCTGTGGTGTTCGCTCGGAGGGAGAGAGATCTGAAGCCGCTCAAAAGGCTGTGGTACAGAGCAATTCACACAGGACACTGCCACCACTTTTTCCCTCCTCCTTTCTTCATCTCCCTCTCGACCGCCCACCTGTGTTTAGAGGTGGTACTGAAGAGGTAGGTGTGAGTGTGCATGTGTGCACATTTAAATCCAAACTTTAAAGGACGAGAAAAAAGAAAAAAAACATGACAGCTCTGGACCAAAGCAGCAACTATTCATAATGAATGAAGGAGTCATCATGAAAGAGCTGGGGCACTTTAAGAAAAGCAAACCTCCCCGAGGAAGACAGCTCTGTGGACACTGTCGAGAATGGCAGCTTAAAAAGCCCTTCATTTCAGAGGCAGTGAGAGGCAAAGCAAGGGTTTGATCTACAACACAAGCCTTTTCTCTTTTTTCCCCCCTTGCCCTCTTCTTCCCTCTGAATCCCATCTTGGCTGAGCCATGGCAAAACTAAATTAGAAAAAGCTGCGGAGCATTGAGAGTCTAAATGAAACACACAGCCAATTTATCACAACAGAGCCCAGTTATCTAATAAGCCGCGTATGTAATAAATGTGCTAAGTGCCCACCTTTAACTTCAGCACACACAGCAGCAGCGAATGGATGGCAGGAGATGCTGGGGTCCCTGACAAGGGGATGATGTCAGACTCAGCCTGAAGCACTCAGCATCTGGCTTACATCACTGGCTTTTAAGGGTGCAGAGCCAAGGTGGATAATGCCGAGGTCTCTGAAGGCAAGGGAAACCATTGCTGAACATTAAGAATTGGAGTAGATGCGTGTTCAGAGAGAGTTTTGTAGGCTGAGCAGTCATCATGAGAGCAGAGCTGGGGAAACTGGAATGAGAATAGGTTTCTTTCCAGCTTTTCTGTTTTGGAAAACACGTATTTTCAGGAAGCAGAGCCTTCATTAGCACACAATGTTTCTCGTCTGGAGGTGAAGACAGGAGTTCTTAGAGATTAAGTGTGCCTCGTATTAGACTAGTTTTTGTACTTGGCCAATTAGCAGAGGGAAAAGATATCATCTGACAATGCCAAAGGAATGGAGAGGTAGGGCATGGTATTCATAGTTTACCCCAAGGAAATCTTAAGACAGCGGGGTTGCAGAATGGAAATGAGAAAGGCTTGGCAGTTTAAACAAGAAAAAGCTTGTGGGTCACTCAGTCTGTAAGGACAGATGGGCACACAGGGTGCCTTTGAAAAAAAAAAAAACCATCCAGTCGATTCTGACCCATAGTGACCCTATAAGGACAGAGTAGAACTGCCCCATAGAGTTTCCAAGGAGCCCCTGAAGGATTTCAACTGCCAACCTTTTGGTTAGCAGCCGTAGCTCTTAACCAGTGTGCCACCAGGGTTTCCAGGGTGCCTTTATGGTCCTTTTTTTTTTTTTTTCCTTTCTTTTTCCCTTCCCTCCTCACCCTCATAACCATCAAAGAATACTTTCTTCTGTGTTTAAACCTTTTCTTGAGTTCTTATAGTAGTGGTCTATTTGTGCTTTTGCGACTGACTGATTTCACTCAGCATAATGCCTTCCAGATTCATCCGTGTTGTGAGGTGTTTTGAGGATTCATTATTGTTCTTTATCATTGCATAGTATTCCATTGTGTATAGGTACCGTAGTTTATCCATTCGTCTGCTGGTGGGCACCTAGGTTGTTTCTGTCTTTTTGCTATTGTGAACAGTGCTGCAATGAAGGATCCTCTTGATAACTGGATAATTTTGGTGGATCTCAACAGGGCCTCTTCCCAGATCTGTAGGTGGAAGTATGTCTGAAACATACAGGGCAGTTCCTGTAGAGCAGTGGTTCTCCACTTCAGCTGTATATTAGAATCACATGGAGCTTGTGTCCAGTCCAAAGAGATACTGATTTTATTTATTTTTGAGACATTGATATAATTGGTCTGGGGTGAGGTCTGGGCATCAGAATATTTAAAAACTTCACTGTTACCCGTCAAGTTGACTCCAACTCATGGCAACCTCCATATGTGTTAGAGTAGAACTGCCCCATAGGGTTTTCAACGTCTGATTTTTCAGAAGTATATTGCCAGACCTTTCTTCCGAAGTGCCTCCAGGTGGACTCAAACCTCCAAATTTTTGGTTAGCAGTTGAGCATTTTAACCGTTTGCACCATCCAGGGCCTCTAAAAGCTCCAGAGATGAGTCCTGTATGCAGCTGAGCTTGCAAATCATTATGGCAGAGTGAAAATTAGGTCAGAGTCCACAGGACCACGAAGTACTGGAAACCCTAAAAGTTTTGAAACTGACCCACGGGAAGCAGGAATTAAACTGAAAAACATTGCCATTTTTGTAAGTCAAAATGGTAGAATTTTGGCAGTTTTATATGATTCAACTCAGTAAATTAAGGTTGTGGGGAATCCTCAGTCTAATGGGGTCCCTAAAGTTTGCACTTGGTTCCTAGTCCATCCTGATTGTTCTTCTGTATTCTATCTAATGTATGATTTATAATCAATCTATATCCTGAATAGATTTGAGATTGCTGATAATAATAAAACTTCACACATACACACATAGATGTTATTATTGTGAGGTGCTGTTGAGTCGGTTTTTAAAAAATTATTACTATAAGGTATCTCAAATCTGTTCTGGTTGATTTTAGCCACCCTGTGTAGATGTAGGGTAGCTAAAATGAATAGACGTAGGGTAGCTAAAATGAAGATTAGGAAATGGTCAGAAAACACATGGAAAAAGGAAAAGGTTATGAAAGTAATTTTGGACGAGATATTAATATAGCTGAACACTCAGTATAATTTTGAGTGTCTTGAAATCAAAGGCAAAAGTAGAATTTATCTTCACTCTGTTTAAAGATAATGCATATTCATTTTTAGGGACAGCACGAAATTCTGGATGGAATCTATTGTGTAGATTCTAACAAGAAGAGCTTTGAGTCCCAAGTAAGTAAATGTTATTTTTGTTGAGTATGCAGTGAGATTTCAAGGCGATTATATGGAGTCTTGGTTGGGTAAAATAATTTTTATGCCACTGTTGCTGTTGCTGTTGTTGTTGAGTGCCATCAAGTCGATAGCTCCCAGAATTCATTAGGGGCCTGCACCCCAGTTGAAAGCAGTGGAATATGTAGTGCCCCTGGGAAATGGGCATGCCCTAAACTGCTGATCTTTAAATCAGCATACTCTCTTCCTGCCTATTTAAAATTGAATTGCTGCTAATATTTCCTCACAAGTAGTTCTTGTGTCTCTAATTTTTTTTTTTTTTAAGGGTAAGGATGGGTTTGTGATTTTAGTTCACATTTTTTCTTTGCCCCTTTGTGATCAACAGTGTTTATTGTGAGATTGTTTGCTGCTGGGGTTTGGGTGCACTTTGGATCACGGAAAGACGTTTTTCCCCCCTCCACTAATTTGATTCAAATCAATTGAAGATAATTTATTCATTCTTCATACATTTTTTGAGAAGAGACTATATTCCAGTCACCGTGCTAATCACTGAAATCTCAATCCTCGCCCACGTGAAACTCAGCGTAGTTAGTAGAGCTAGCTGTAATATAAGCAGATACACGGCAATGCCCTGTGATAGGTATGACTGAAGCATGGACGAGGCAGAGATCAGGCAGAAGGAGAAGTAAACCTCCCCCTACGGAGGTCAGGAAAGGCTACGTAGGCTAAGTAGTGTCAGGGCAAGGGTTGAAAAGATGAGTCAAGCTTTTCAGACAGACAATGGGGAAAGGCACTGTGGATGGAAGCAGCACACACACAAAGGCGTAGTGGCTGGGAAAGAGAACACTACATAGATAGCCTGGGGTCAGGAAAACATAGAAAACATTGTGTTCGAGTATAATTTTCATATATGTCATCTTTATTCATGCCACAAATATTTGAGTTCCAAGTATGTGCCAAGTCTGGGAGAAAAAAACAAAACTAAACTGTAGTCTTGTGTCTATTTTTATAAGCTTTAAACATTTGCAATGCAGTTGTCATTTCCCTCCACTCTGAGCTAAGTTTAACCCAATTCCATTCTCTTGGGTGCTTCAAGCAGGGCCAAAATGGACTGAGGGAGCTCTTTGCTATTATTTATCCCTTTCCCCACCCGCAACCAAAAAACCAAACCCGTTGCCATCAAGTCGATTCCGACCCATAGCGACCCTGTAGAACAGAGTAGAACTGCCCCATGGGGTTTCCAAGGATTGGCTGGTGGATTCGAACTGCTGACTTTTAGGTTAGCAGGGGCTGCTAACCACGGAGCCACTAGGGCTCCTGCCCCACCCCAATTCCCATGAAAACCACCAGAAAGGCAAAGAAAGGAGAGGCAACACGATTATTTTTCTCTTAAGTTCTCTGTCTGATTTTTTTGAGGCCCCCAGGGCCTGTGCTAATTTGTATGGTGTGTTTGGGTCAGATCAATGCTTATACATCTGTGTATCATGGAAACTGACGAATACCACTGTTTGTCACTTGGATTCAGGCAGGGAGATAAGAGAACTGAAGAGGGAAGGAGATGGATGGGCCTGGCTATTATTTACACTACAGAGAACTGAGAATAGACTCAGCAGTCCCCAGAGCAGCAGCCTGCCAACAACCACAGGTCCTGCCCCAGCAGGTCCTGCCCCAGCCAGCCGTGCCAGTCCTCTCAAAGTGCCACCTGTCTGAGGCTCTCCCTGAAGCCCGGTGGGTGTGAGGCTGTGATAGCGGAAACACTGCCTGCCTCCCTGGGGATCTGGTTCCTATTGTCTGTTGCCTATGCGTCTCCCTTTACGGCACTCCAAGGAGATGGCATTGTAGTCCTGGTCGTAAGTATTATTAATGATAGCAGCTATGACAATGAGCTGAGCCCAGGTCTCTGGCTTTGATGTCGACAGAGAAAAGGGAGGTTTTCATTTCTTTCAAATGGAAACAGATGGGTATAGGCAGAGTTAGCAATGAGCAGAACAGCGGAGATGGTGGTTTTCGTTTTAGGGTTCCCTGAGCCTCATGCAAACTTCTCTGTTAGACACACCAGTAACTCCCTCACGTGATGAGCAGGAGCCTGCTGTCCTTTCGAGTCCCTGCTTTTGCTTGAAAATGGCAGAATGGAAAGGGAAGGTATCGCTTCAGCTTTAACACTGTGCCCTCTCAGGGGTGATTTTAGAGGTGGGGAAAAAATCTCCTTACTCACTGATATCTCTGCCTCATGCCTGAAACTTCCAGCAAGGGAGTCACTAATCAGTTAAGCTCCATCCAATTCAATTCATGATTAAACCTTTTGCCTTCCAGTTGCTTCTGACTCATGGCCACCCCATGTGTTTCAGAGTAGAACTGCACTCCATAGATTTTCAATGACTGTAATCTTAGGGGAGCAGTCCCTGGGTGGCTCAGACGGTTAAGCACTCAACTACTAGCAGAAAGGTTTGCGGTTTGAACCCACCCAGGGGCCCCTCCAGAGATAGGCCTGTTGATCAGCTTCCGAAAGGTCACAGCCTAGGAAACACTATGGAGCAGTTCTACTCTGCACACATGGGGTTGCCATGAGTTGGAATCAATTCCAAGACAACCAACGACAACAATCTTACGGCAGTAGATTGCCAGGCCTTTCTTCTGCAGTGTCTGGATTCAAACCACCAACCTTTTGGTTAGTAATCCAGCGCAAATTGTTTGTGCCACCCAGGGACCTGATTCATAATTACAGAGTGTCTATTAGTGGCATGTGCTAGATGGATAACATTATATCCAGGCAGGATCATACTCATTTTAAATATTCTGTGGATTACTTTTTGCCCTGTTTGGAGCTTAAAAAATGTGGTCATGGGGAGGATTCAAAGATAAATTAGACATGGTCCTTGCTTTTCAGAAGTTCACTGTCAAGGTGGGAGGCGTTGTGAACGAGGGGATACCTGCTCTGTGGGGGGCGGGAGTCCGAATAAAGGTGACCTCCAGGCTCATCTGGCTCGTCTTCCTCCAGCCTCATGTTCTACCTCCCCTCTGGCCTCCTTGGGCTTACTCTCAGCCAGCTCCAGCTGTTGCCTGCCCTGGCCTCTCAGCTCCCACAGCTGCGTCTCTTCTCCTTCCCAAGCTTTCCCAGATTCCAGCTCTACCCCTGTGCAGTCTAAATTGGTCCCCCTCCCCTGCTCCTTTACTTGTTTGGCTTCTTAGGTCCCAAAATCTGTTCTTAGACTGGAGTGCAGATCAACAGACTGGAGCATCTTAACGTATGGCCACTGCTCCCCCCTCACCTCTTCTGCCCTCAGCTCCCTTTCCTAATTCTTTTTGGGAATGTTAAACCATCTTAAAATGAGAGGCCATATTCTTCCATGTTTGTATTATCCCTAATCCAGTCCTCATTACAGTGGCCACTTGGGTTTTTTTAGATCTGATTTGTGGGTCACTCAGCTACAGTACATCTGCACTGCTCTTTAGGGGCCCATTTCCTGGACGTCGACGTCAGACTGCCTGGGGTTGAATCCTGGCTCCACCATTTACTAACTCGGTAACTTTGGGCAAGTTACTTACTGTCTGTGCCTCCATTTCTTCCCCTTTAAAGTAGGGAGAATAATAGTACTCCCTGCATAGCGTTCTTATGAGCATTCAATGAGATAATACAAGTGAAGTACTTTAACATATTGAGCATACAGTAAACATATGCCCATTATTATTTATTTCCGAAAGAAGGAGATGTTGCTAGGCTGGCGTGGTGGGGTGGGACCCTGTGAACCTCGTAGCTCCACATCTTAATCCTTTGTGTCTGTGACTAAGAGCATAAAACCCGAGGTGGTAAATGCAGCATTGGACTCCTGTGGTTTTAGACTTTTTTTCTGGAGGTTTATGGTAATACCAGAGTTGGTTGAGATGGGATTAGAACTCCATTGTAGCTTACTGTTTATCACTTCTGTGTAAATTCCTGCAGGATAAAAGACACTTGGTAATTATGGTTGGTTTAAGAGAACAATTTTCTTCATACAAAATAATTCCCTGACCTTGAAGGCATTTACCCTCAGAAATGGCATGTGATTTTATCTGCAGAGGCAGTCATAGATTAAAATATGAAAATCCAGGCAGGCAGAGAGATGGAGGGCTCCAACACTGTTTAAAATATTATGTAAACTTAATGTTGTGTTTATACATTTAATTCATTTTTATTAGCTACCAAGATACTTAAAATAATTAGAATCTCAAGATTAAAACCAAAATGGCCACAATTTTAATTAAACCTTCTAATAGGGAATTAGGCTGCATAATGAGAGGCAGTCTGGTGTAATGGTGAGAGTCTCCTGGAAGTCAGAAGGCTAGAGGCACTCCACCAACTCATGGGTCCTTGGTCAAGCCACCCTATAGATCCCAATACCATGGACTTCACTGGTGAAAAGAGGGGGTTGCCTCTCTTTAGACATAGTAGAATTCCCCTTTTTCCCTTCTAAAGAAAATCTTATATAGAATCCAAGTATAGAAAAGAGATTAAAATTAGCCTATACCCCACCCTCTTCCCTACCCCAGCCAAGCACTTGGTGCCCCCTACTCCACCCCACCAAAGCCCCCAAAGTACCATAGAACACAGAATGCCACATAATATACTGTGAAAACTGGCCCGGGGATCTCTGCGTTTCCTTCCAGCCATAAAGTTCTATGATTCTGATTCTAGTATGTCCCTGTCCTGCATTTCAAAATCCAGTGTCGCTTTTGTATTTTATTCAAGAAGATTTGTTTTTAAAGCATCCATAGAGATGGGTTTCGCAAAAAGAAGAAAAGAGAATAAGAATCTTTCCCCTCTGAATCGAGTGCCTCCTGTGTAGTCTCCTTTCCTCTCTCGTCTCACTTCTGTTCTTGATGTCCAAAGCTCAAGTTGGGATTTGTGGCCCCAGACTTCACTGTCACTACTGTTCATTATGGTGATTCTGACTTAGACAATTCCCGACAAAACTCTCCTTCCTTCTCTGTTGTTCTCAGCCTCTGCTTTCCAACTTCAGATTTCCCTTCCTTGGTGAATAGCCTGGCAGTTCTTCAACAATTCATACCCTGGTTTCAAAAAACAATTGGCCAAGGCCATAGGGCTAGGAGGAGCCCTGGTGGCATAGTGGTTAAGCACTCAGCTGCTAACCAAAAGGTTGGCGATTTGAACCCACCCAGGGGCTCCGTGGGAGAAAGATGTAGCGGTTTGCTTCCGTAAAGATTTACAGCCTTGGAAACCTATGGGGCAGTTCTACTGTGTCCTGTAGGGTTGCCACGAGTCAGAATTGACTCAATGGCAATGGGTTTAACTTTTTTGTTTCTTTTTTTTTGGAGGGCCAGAGGAGCATTATAACTTCTTTCCTATCTCCTTGAGTGCTAGGCCTGGCTAAGTTCTGATGCTGGCATTCCATTCTAAAGAGTATTCAATTATCAATTAATGAGATTGTGAATAAACAAGATATTACATGAAAAGAACCTGGCATGGTGCTCCACTTACAATAGATAATCAATCCGTGTTAGTTCTCTCTCCCTGCTTTTTCACTGCATCTCTTCCCTTTGGGCCTATCAAAGGTGACTACAATTACAGTTAAGGCCTGTTGTTCTTGGGTGCCATCGAGTCAATTCTGACTCATAGTGATCTCATGTGACAGAGTGGAACTGTCCTATAGGGTTTTCTTGGCTGTAATCTTTACAGAAGCAGATCGCCAGGTCTTTTTCCTGCAGTGCTGCTGGTTGGGTTCGAACTGCTAACCTTTCAAGTAGCAGCTGAGTACTTAACCTTTGCACCTCAGGTAATGCCAATAGGATGCTAGTCAAGGAGCGAGGTATCTATAGTCCCCTTTAAGGCTACCTTTAGTCACTGTCCACATTCATTTTCTAACCTCTGTAAATCCTTTTTAAAAGGAAGATGAAAATGCACCCACCACAAGTATTCGTGCAAACAAGATTTGCCAAATGGTTAAATAGCTATTGTAAATACCTATTATACTTAACCAGTTTCCTTTCTTAATGGTCACTTTCTCTTCATTTCATGTTTTATTTGTTCTTTCTTTAAAACTATCTTTTAAGCTGATAATTCCTTCTTATAGTTCATATCAATGAGGGAACATTCTTAGTGTCAAATAATAGAATTGTAGTTTCAAAATTGGATCCCATTATAAACTCTTATTTCAATTGCTTTTAACAATCTGCAGATTTTCCTCTTGGGACTGCTTAGGTACTGTGCTCAATTGCCCAAATGTTGATTTGGCAGAGGAGGGAATGGGGCATCAGGGGTGCATTCATGAAAATATTCTCATGACTATATTCAGCTGTATTTGAATACTAAGAATGCTGGTAAAAAACCATGGCTACTTTTGAAATATCCAGTCTTATCATGGACCCAGTTCACAGTGAGTAGAACATTGCACTAGCGCATATGATGCTTTTCAGTGAGTAGAGAAAGGTGCCGGCTCTTAGAGAAGATACCACCCCATGCCAGGGTAGTAGACATGGCAAGTGGAGCTGGGACTGAATTTCAGCTCCCATGTATCCCATTGCACAGATTCTTGTGCAGGGCACAACTGTGTAACTACCAAACCCGTTGCCATCGAGTTGATTCCAACTCATAGCGACCCTATAGGACAGAGTAAAACTGCCCCGTACGGTTTCCAAGGCTGTAATCTTTATGGAAGCAGATTGCCAGCTTATATCCGTTGGTTGCAACATCTCAATTAATATTCTGTCAATTCCTGGAGCCTTGTTTTTCGCCAATGCTTTCATTGCAGCTTGGACTTCTTCCTTCAGTATCATCATTTCTTGATCATATGCTACTTCCTAAATAGTTGAACGTCGACCAGTCTTTTTTGGTACAATGACTTTGTGTATTCCTTCCATCTTCTTTTGATGCTTCCTGCACCATTCAATTTTTTTGCCCATAGAATCCTTCAGTATTGCAACTTGAGGATTGAATTTTTTCTTCATTTCTTTTAAAAAGCTTGAGAAATGTCAAGCATGTTCTTCCCTTTTGGTTTTCTGACTCCAGATCTTTACACATTTCATTATAATACTTTCCTTGTATTCTGGAGTAGCCCTTTGAAATCTTCTGTTCAGCTCTTTTACTTCATCATTTGCTTTAGCTACTATGCACTTGAGAACAAGTTTCAGAGTCTCTTCTCACATCCATTTTAGGATCTCTTCTTTATTTCCTGTCTTTTTAATGACCTTTTGCTTTCTTCATTTATGATGTTCTTTATGTCATCCCATAACACTTCTGGTCTTCGGTCATTAGTGTTCAGTGTCTCAAATCTATTCTTAACATGGTCTCTAAATTCAGGTGGGATATATTCAAGGTCGTACTTTGGCTCTCGTGGACTTCTTTTAATTTTCTGCAAGCAATATGTGTTAATTACAGAAAAAGTAGAAAATACATATGATAAACATAAGGAAGACAAAAGTCACTAATAAATCTTATTAATAAGAGAGAGCTTATCACTATTAATATTTTGGCATATATTCTTTTTGACTTTCTTATATATTTATCTGGGTATAGGGATCATCATATTAGTATATTTTTCAACAGCAATATATGCCTCCTTTTTCATTCAGCTTTGCCCTACAGAGATTTTTTCAGATAAAAAGGGAACCCAGGTTAGTTTTCAACATAGAGCATTATAAAAGAACATATTATCTATTCCTCCTTGTCCCCTTTCAGCCTATAGTTTCAGCAACTTTACTGTATTTTCAAACCTGTGATCTATATCCACCATACTGAATCCTAAGTATGGCCCATGTTTTATAAAATGGCACAGAAATCCCTCCCACTTCAGGAAACAAAATCTGTTCTCCCAAAACTGGACTGGATTCACAGGGTTAGTGATGGAAACAGGGAAACATAACCCATACATACAAATAAAATAGAACCCATGTTCTTTTTGCTCCAGGTGCGTTTTGGCTATAGGTACAGCTATTGACTTTTATTTCACATCACCGGGAGCGATACCCAGCTTTCAGTTGCATCATAAATTAATTGAGTTTTACTCTTAGAACCTTATGATATTGATCCCAATGGCCACTTCAGTTGAAATTTGGGAAGCACTTATCTGAAGTCTGAAAAATAAGAAAGTAGGAGATTGCATTATTGAATTAACTTCATTCCTAGCGATTTATGTTTTAACAATTACAAATGTCCAGTCGGCTTTCATTACTTGTAGCTCTTAAAAACATAGTACCTGGAATGTGTTTAAATTTGTTCAGTTGCCTTTGGAAGTAACATCAGAATGCTTCAAATTAGGGACTGTATCTGAACAACTACAATGTCGTTTTCTTTTTAAATCCTCAGCAAAATGAATGAATGAATAGACAGAGAGGAAGAGAGAGAAACAAAGAAACAAAAATGCCAATTACTATCAGAGAACATGAATTTTTCATTATGCTCCAATAAGTCTTCTGAAAACCTGTTGCCAGGTTAAAAAAAAAAGTTCATATATATGTGTGTATGTGTATTTACACTATATATATATATATATTTAACAATATGGTTTCCTAAAGAATTAATGACAGAAAGAGGAGGACAGAAAGAAAAGGGGATGTGGAAAGAAAAAAAAAAAAAAAAGTGTCCTGGTGATAACTTAAGGTTACACTGATTTTTTTTATTGTTATTACAAGTCAGTTCCTTAGGATGCATAATTACATTAGACAAATATATTCTGTCAACTGTCTTCACAGTTCCCAGAAAAGACAGTGTTTGTGTGTGTGTATGTATGTGTGTGTGTATGCGATGGAGAAAGGGGAGAACGTCGGTCTTCTAAACGCAATTAAAATTTAACACTTGTCTCTTTTTAGCTGACATCCTCATTTTGGGGGAGAGAATGAGGAAATACACCGCAGAGATGCTCTTTACAAAAGAAAGGTATTTCCTTCTTTCTCTAACTTGGATTTCGTGTAGCTGCTAATAGCTTATACAGAGGCGCTTAGGATGCACTTTTAGACTGTAGTGTTCTGAAATCCCTGTGAAAAAATTCCTTACCAGTTTATTTACATGTATTTTTTTCTGAGGATATGTTCTGGATGCTGGCAAATTGGTTGCTTCTTAAGATTCATGTTGGTGTTTCTCTGATGGCCTCTATTACCCAATTTAAATACACAATAGTGAGAAGGTTTGAACACACAAAGTTAATCCAGCATGAGAGACCTCTGCTTGGCTGTTTGTTAAAAGAAAATTATACCTGTTATGAGCTGGAGAGGGGCATACAGTTGCTGTTAACGGCATTACCAAATTGATTCTGACTCACTAGTTTAAAAATGAAAATTGAAATGCTTTTGCCTTTTTTTTTTTTGGTGGGGAATTTGCTTTACTTAGCACTAAGTGGGTATCATTTCTTGTGATTACAGAAAAATGCATCATAACTTTTGATTACGCTGCTATTAAGGATGCACGGTAGCAATTGCTAGCTCTCGTAAAGTACTGATGGTGGGTTCTGTATAACTCGTTTTTATTTGGAACTTAGTGGAGGAGGAGGGTACAGATGGAGTTACTCAAAGCTTGAATTGCATAATGAACTCATTCACCTGGGAGCAGGAGAAAATGGAAGGGAAGAGCCTTTGTCAATGGATTATCTTTTTCATTTCAACCCCAGTCCCAGCTACCAGCCAACTACACAAAAAACAAGTTGATCCATCAGCCATTCTTACATTTGTTCTCATTCAGTTAATAAATATGTAGAGTGCCTACTGTATATAAGACACTGTCTAAAATGTTTGAAGGCGTTTATAATAAAATAGAAAAGACATCTGTATAATAATTTATACGTACCAAAAAACCAAACCAAACCGACTGTTGTTGAGTCGATTCCAACTTATAGTGACCCTATAGGACAGAGTAGAACTGCCCCATAGGGTTTCCAAGGCTGTAAATCTTTACAGAAGCAGATTGCCATATCTTTCTCCCATGGAGCGGCTGGTAGGTTCCAGCTGCAGACCTTTTGGTTACCAGCTGAGCACTTTAACCACTGCGCCACAAGGGCTCTTTTCAGTTTACACGTAGCATAAATTAAATTGAGTTAAAAGTGGGAAGAATGTCAGGAGCCTGGGATCCTGAAGAACTAGCTTCTGTCCTCCTATTAGGTTGTAAACATCATGAAGACAGGAGTCATGTCTATCTTGTTTCCTGTAGTATCTTGATCACACTCAACAGAATACAGTAAACACTCAATAAGTAGCTATTGAATGAATGAATATACCACACAGTGGTTTGCTGGTGCCAGCTTACACTGGCTCATGAGGGCCAATTGTGTACATCTTGTCCCAACTCCATGTTCAGTGTTATCATATTGGTAGCTTGAAATTGACCATGGTGGAAGTATTTACACCACAGAAATTGGCAAACACAACCAATAAAGGCTTTCTCCCTCCAGTAGCTGGTTGTTAAATAATTACCAGCACACCATTGCCACAGAGCCTCTCATTTCTTCATGTACATCTTAAGACTGAGAAAGAGAGACAGCAAGAGAGCATGAGACAGAGTTAAATGCATATTTGTTGTTACAAATGAGACTTTTGCCCCAATTCCAGTGTAATCACCTGAACTAGGCTGGCCACCAGAAAGCCTCCTTTTACTTTGGCATAAAGAAGCTGAACAACCTTTCTTTTGCCTTTCACCTACAATAGTTACCTCTTCACTGGGAGAAAGTAAGAATCCATGAGATTGTTCACGGAGGAAGAGTAAGTCTAACAGTCTTTCTCTATCCTGTGCTTTCCTGTCCTGTGTGTGCCATGTCTTCCGAGGGGACAGCCTTAGGCTACTCTTCCAGCCTTAGCAATGTGAGAAAATAAACCTAAAGGGACCCAGCCCGCTTTAGGCTGCGTGTTTGGAAATCTTGGGTTATTAGAGTGAATGCTTTGACTTTAGCATTGTGGCCCAATGAAAAGTCCTTGCCCTCGACTTTGATGGGAGAGAAGTTGAAAAAGGTGGAGAAAGGAATTAGAGAAAACAGGCATTCTGGGCAGAGAAATGTTCATGAACACAGAGGTAGAAAGACCCAGGTTGTATCCAGTGAGTAGCCCATTCTGCAGGAATGGACAATGAAGGGCCTTACGGCAAGGCCAAGGGACCTAGGCATCTGGCCTTTGGTTGGTAACAGGGAGTCCATGAAAGACTTCTGATTAGATCTATACTTTGCTGAGATGACTATGGGCCATGTCAAAATGGTTTGGGCAGAGTACAAAGAGACTGGAGGCAAAGTGGCAAGTGTCCAGTCTAAGCAAAAGATACCGATGCTCTGGATTAGGATGATGGCACTGGATTTGGAAAAGAATAACTGTATGGTAGAGTTAAAAGCTCACATAGAAATTTATTGAATGTAGGAGGTGAAAGAGAAATTCCTGAGGGTGACACCACATTTAAAAACTGGTTGACTAGAAAAATAATTATTCAATAAACAAAAACACAATAAAAAGGAAAATCCAGAGATTAATCTCATAGAAAATACTATATTTAACATCTATTTTGACCTCTTTTCCTCCTTTCTTTATTATTGTAGATGGAAAGCTAAAACTTCACCTCCCTAGATCCCCTTGGAGGTGAAGTTTTAGCTTTCCATCTATAACAATAAACTTTGCCTCCTTAGATCCCCTTGGAGCCTTGGTGGTACGGTGGTTAAGAGCTAAGTCTGCTAACCAAAAGGTCGGCAGTTCAAATTCATCAGCCATTCCTTGGAAACCCTATGGGGCAGTTCTCCTGTGTCCTATAAGGTCACTATGAGTTGGAATTGACTCAACAGCAATGGTTTTTTTTTTTTTTTTTTGGTAGATCCCCTTGCCATATGATAGAGTGGGCATATGACCAGGTACTGGCCTGTGAAACATAAGTAGAAATCTGTTACGATTTCTGGGTGAAGGCTTTGTTTTCCTGATGCAGGTGCTAACCTTTGCAACTTCTGTTCTTTCTTTTTCTCCGGCTTGGAAAGCAGATGTGATGGTTAGAACTATAGTTAGTATCCTGGGATCATGAAAGAAAGGTGAAGGGCATTGCGAGACCTCGACCCGGGTATCTTGAATCCACTAAACTAAAGCCAGCATTGCCTACCTATGGATTTCTTGTTGCTGAAAAAGAAGACAACAGCAGCAGCAACAAAACACTTTGTCTGATAGTTTAGTTAGATTTCCTGTTATCCATAGTTAAATGCAATGCTGTCTAATTAATACAATTGCTAACAATAATGTGTTTAGGTTTAGTCTTATGAGGGTAATCACAGGATATCCAGGTGGAAATTCTCATCAGACATTTGAAAATTGAAACCTGACTGCACGTTATAATTACCTGGAGAGATTAAAAAAAAAAAAAAAGAAAAAAGCCCGGGCTCACCTCTGGCTAATTGAATCAGGGTCTCTGAAGAGTGGGGTCCAAGTGACTTCAATGTTTAGCTGGGGTTGAAAACCTCTGGTTTGGAATGGGCAGCTCTTAGAGATGTGGATAAAGTCATACCTCTGATAGTTGGAGCTGGAGAATAGATGAAATGTCTGTAGGAGAGGGTAGAGAAAGAAGAAAAGGAGGATCTTGAATTAAATATTAGGAATAGGATTGATGGGGAAAGAGAAGTAGTGGAGAATCAAAGAAGGTGTAGTTGAGAAGGAAATAATACTATTAATAAAATAGCTGCTGAGTGTTAATTACCTCCCCTAGGATTCCACAAAAACCAGGATTTTGATCCAGGTTTGTCTGACTGTAAAGTCTTTCTCCATTCAAGATTGACTTTCTGTCCTACAAATTCAATGCAATTTCTTAAATTCTCTCTCCTTTTAAACTTCTGTGCAATTTGTGATACTCTTGACCATCTGTCAGCATTTCTTAAAATTCTTCTCCTTTGGCTTCCATCATCCAGCAGAACACTGGCTGGGTTATACTGTAATAATAGCTAAAACCTAGTAAGTCTAACTATGTTCCAGGCACAGTTCAAGCACTTTATAAATATTAACTCAAGCAATTCTAACAACAGCCCCATAAGGTGAGCCCCATAAGGTACTATAACAATTTTATTGCGGAGCAAACTGAAGCATAGAGAGTATGATAAACTTTCTCAAGGTCACAAAGCTGGTAAGTGGGTGAACTAGAATTTAACCAGGTAGTGTTACTCCATAGTCTGTGTTCTAAATCACTGCTCTATGTAGTGTAATGCTTAAAAATATAGGCTTTGGAGTCAGATGGACCTGGATCACAAGCCTAACATCATTAGCTGTGTGACCTGAGAAATGTCATTTAAGCTCTAAAAGTTAGGAATGGTGTGAAGGTAGAGCAGGAAGTGAAGATTCCTTGCCTGAACACCTCTATTTCCCCAGAAAATTGAGAGGTAAAATCATGAGAGAAGTACTAGAATGGAGACTTGAAGAGCATTTTAAATAGTTATTGAAGGGGATTATTAGCCAAGGTCACACAGAAAGTTTTCTTGGTATGGTGAGGGGTAGACAGCTGAGGCTGGAGAACAAGAATCTGTGGCACCAATATGAGTGGCTATGGGGCTTTTGCCAGCAGAGCTTGAAGGTCTAGGTTTAGGATCAAAAGGCAAGTAGTTGGACTGATTTAGTATTAACTGACTGAATGTACAGGGAAGACAAAAGGCAAGAGAGAGGTTGATGTTGTACATCATGTGTTATGGGCCAGATAACTAAGGAAATAAATTCAAGAGGAGGCAAATAAATTTGGGAGAAAATTGAGGTCAAGGAAATAATGTTCTGGATGAGATTTGAGTAACAGATATAAATTGGTGGGTGGGAGAACTAGAAGATTAGGAGGTTGTGATTGATACAGTTGTGGAGTGCTAGCGTTCTTTTCACTAAGAGTTACAAGGTAGAGCAATTCCAAGTGATATCAAGGTTCAGGATATGGCCATTAGTATGAAGGGCTCCAATGGAGTTGAAAATGACTAGAGGTGAAGAGGGAGGAAACTGAGACAAAGTCGGTGGATGGTTCTCTCTGTAGGGAAACTGCAGTCACCCCAGGATGATCATGAAATCAGGTTAGAACAGTCTACTCAACCAAATGCCAATGTTTCAGTCAATATGAGAGGCTGACTAGAAGGTGGGCGGGTGATAATGAAACAGTAAAGGAACTAGCCGGATGTTTTAAGGCTCTACAGAGAAGATATTTACGTAAGAGTGGGGATAAAATGTTTGGAAGAGGGGAGACACCTTGTAACTCTGAAATAGAAGAAGGAAAGGTGAACATGAGAAAGAAGGTACAGAGGAATTTGACACGGGAAGGAACTAAGTTAGACTTACTGTCACAGTGGTTTTAGAGACAGAAGGATACTAGGAATCACCTAATCCAAATTTCTTGTTTCAGATGGTAAAACTGAGACTCAGAGTGGGCCAGGAATCCTAAGGTCACACCATTCGTTAGCAGAATCTGGGTTTATTCATCTATTGGTTATCAATCCATGAAGTATTTATTGAGCAACTGAGTGTCAAGATTTAGGGATACTAAGATAACTAGGCCGCAGCCCATGTCCTCATGGAACTCACAGCATTGTGGGGATACATGGGGAAAGTCAAACAAATAATTACAATACAGTGTTACAAAAACTGGGAGAAGGCCTTTCAAAGGATGCTGTGGAATACAGGAATGAGCCTCTTATCTGAGGGAGGGAGTAGAGCTGGGTGATTGTGGTATGATCCTTAGAGCAAAGTAGCTAGCACATACTGTGTGTTTGAACAAATCAAACAAAGGTGCTTCTTTTTTCAGGCTGATGCAACACCCAGTCATGGCACAGAGCTTGGCAAATAGACCCTAAGCTGGATTTCCTCCAGTTCCCAGCCCCCTTCTCTCGACCTGTATAAGTATAGTTGGCAGTCCTGGGCCAGAGTTGGGAAGAATGCCCGAATCGGGGAAGACTTCTTAAACGAGATGGGTAACATTTGATCCAATCTCTTCCTGCAAGTCCATCAAACCTTTGACAGTTGAGGGATCTAAGGGTCTTCTTTTCCACAAAGGAGAAGGCTGAGTCATCCACTTAGAGTGAAGACATCTAATACTGTAGAATTGGAGAATTGACGATTATGGAAAACACCAGAAACAGCTCCCTTGGAATTTTGAAATGGGAGAACCAAGGGCTGAATATATTGTTACTATTAAATTTATATCAGAAGCAATTTTTAATCTTTCAGTCCATCCAGTCTGTGGTAAAGTCCATGTTGCTCCTGGGAACCCTAAAGGAAGGGGTGATAGGATGATGATTTGGAGACCTCGGTGACTGTAGATGATCAGAGTGATTTAGTTCCAAAGAAGAACTATAATCACCTAATCCCTACTTACTTTTCCTGGCAGTGTAGGCATGGACAGAGTCGTTTTTTGTAAAGAAAATGGATAAAATGTAGCAAGAGAAAGGAGAAAATATGTTCACTGACCAAACAGGACTATATTAGAAGTGAGTTAGTGAGAACAGATTAGGCAGTGTGATAACAACCTCCAAAATCTTAGTGGCTTAAAACATCAAAGATTTATTTCTCAGTTGGCTAGGGTCTCTGCTTTGCATAATTCTCTCTCAGAGATATAGACTGAAGAAGCTCCTGTCATTTAGAGAATTGTAGGTTGCTGAGGCAGGGAGTAAGAGAGAATGATACGGTACCTTGCATGGGGAAGCAGCACATATCACTGATCCAGGGTGTTAATACTGGGTGCAAACAGGAAACCTCTACTTTGTCCATGAATGTTCTTGGGGGCTACAAACATGAGATCAAGAAGCAACACATGTTATTTCTGTTCACTTTTATTGGCCAAAGCAAGTCCATGGTGTGGCCATGTCCAACTTAATGGAAACAGAGAAGCTGGGAAGGAGCAGAATTGGAACATTTGGTGAATAAAATTAAGGCTACTAAACAGACTTCTTATAGCACCTCCAATAGCCTGCTGGTTTCCTGTTTATTTCTTCATCAGCCTATGCTACACACTTGTACCATAGTAATCTTCCTAAAACATAGAATTCCTCTACCTAAAAACCTTCACAGCTCCTCTTTACCTTCTGATTCAGTTCAAAAATCTTTAGCCCTATATCGCAGGTCTTTTACTACCTATTCCCGGTTCATTTTTTATCCAGAGTAATCTGGGATGTTTCTCACCACTGTCCATCTCTTACCCACCTACCCCCAAGCCGATCTTTGTCATTTAGGTTTTCATTAATTTTTCAAAATTTAGCTTAAATGCCACTATCCTCACAAAACAAGATGTTTTTCAATTTTTCCAGTTAGAATTAGGGTCTTTGTCAGTGTTTCCCAATAAGCATTGCTTATATTTCTGCTTTGCATAATAGAAGTTCTACATCTATACTTCTTCCCCATTAGGTAGTAAGTTCTTTGAAGACAGAAACAGTATCTTGTTCATCATCATGTGGTTTCCTCCCTGCCTTTGTGAAAACCTCAAACATAGTGCCTGATGCATGGCAGGTGTTCGACGCGTTGAAGGAACTTCTGTTGTTCTCCTTGGTGTGATCAGGCTGAGCCTTAATTTATCCTCTTCTTATTGATCCCATGTCTGTAGCACCCAAGAACATTTATGGTCAAAGTATAGGTTCCCTGTTTGTGCCCCCTATTAATATCCGCGGAGCCCTGGTGGCACAGTGGTTAAGAGCTATGGCTGCTAACCAACAATTTGAATATACCAGATGCTCCTTGGAGACCCCGTGAGGCAGTTCTGCTCTGTTCTCTAGGATCACTATGAGTCAGAGTCGACTCGATGGCAACAGGTTTGGTTTTGGTATTAATAGCCTTTGGTCAGATGTTTTATATTCATAATAGAATTGTTTTTAATGACTGTATTGTAAAAAAAAAAAAAAAACAAAAATTGTGCTCTGAAAGTAGATAGAAGCTTTAGTTGGTTGGGAAATGTTTTAGGAAAGAAGGAGAAAGGGAAAGAGAAATTTATGCACTCTTTCTTAAGAAAAACAGAAAAGTTGTCTACTGTAGGATCACTTTTTATAGCTAATTGCTGAGTAAATTTTGTTTTCCCCCACTAGATGGGATATTTGGATGATGGAGCAGTTGAGTCATCTTTTATCTGCAGTACAATAGTATGCAGAACAACTCAGTTTCTTTTCATATCTCTGTTAAATGTTGGCTTCTCCCAAGTTATGTGAGTAGGTTGTATTCACACGGGGCTAAGTCAGGATGATCATTTTAGAAGATTAGAAGCATCAGAGACCTTAGAGATCATCTGTTTGACTCTTCTTTTATAGATGAAGAAGCTGAGATCTAGAGAGAAGCATTGCCATTTTTTCTTCCAAGCAGTCTATGTGAACATCCATAGATTCTATTCAGCCCTTTTCCTCTTTGAACTCCTAAAATGCAAAATGATGTTGCTGACTAATGATTGGATTTATTAATGGGATTGGATTCATTAATTTAATGAGTTTATTGAGTAACTATTAAGTGTCAGCTAACTTGCTAATCACTAGAAATGGAAAGAAAAAGGACACAATTTACTCTATGTAATAGCTCTGAGTTCAGTCTACAATGTGTTAGGCCCCTTGCTGGGTGCTGAGTGGGAGGCTGTTTACCACCTAGTATTTCATAGAAATGTTTTAAATGCAATTATACAGTCATGCTGGTGAAGCTATTTTTCTAGTTAAATCAGTTTCTATTGGGATTTATTTGTTCATTGAATTTTCTAGTTGTTGGTTTAAAAATTTCAAAATAATGAGTTTTTCCAAATTAATGAGGGAACGCAATGATGACAAAATTTGTAACTAGACTGGGACATTTATTTAAACCATGGGTTCAAAAAAAAAAAATGAATTTACCATGGGGGAGCATACAGAAACCAGATGCTTTTGATCAACAATCCCTGCTTTCTTGGGTTGTGTTTCTGTCCCTGGATTGGTTTAGGAGCACAAAACTCTACTGGTGAGTTTCTGGGCAGAAGCAGCAGGAACAGCAGCAGCAGTGATAACAACATCAACAAAACATCAAAAAATTAAAAAAAAAAAAATTTTTAAAGAGCTCTATTTTAATCTATATTTTTTATATTGAGTGTGAAAAGAGGAACTGCTATATGATAACCAGTATATTCATTTAGAATCAAAGAACGGCAGAAGGATGGAAAAAACAAAGAAATCTCACCTTCACATTGATCTCAATCATAGAGAACATGCAAATGTGAATCTGTGTTTCACAGAGAACAAACGGGAGCTACTGTAAAAGGAGAGATATGCTGAAGGTGAAAATGAGGTAGTGGAACTACTTGGGAAATTAAAACTGTAATAAGGCACCAGTGGGTTGTGTTTCTGTCCCTTTGCAATAACAGAATGTGAACAAAAGGGTTGGAGGGCAAAGGCTGAAGTTCAGCTTAGAAAATGAGGGCTGTCACAGGGTTTCAGGCTGTGCATATGGCAGGTGGAACAAGCTGACAAATTAGACAGCTCTGGACAACCTTCACGGTTGAAAATCTGGTCTCTTCAGTTTGCTACAAAAGACTGAGTCTAGTGTGTGTAGGAGAGAGGAACAGTGCCATTTCACAAAGGGTCCATCATGGGCAACACGCTGGCTTAGCTGGGAGGAGGGCAGAAAAGGAGAATGAGGTAGGAAAGCGGGCATTTGGTGTGAGGTTGAGTGTGTGAAAGGGGAAAAGAAAATTAAAGGAAAAACTGAGGTGTGAGAGAGAGAAAAAGAAAGTATGAGAAGGTAAAGGAGATATAAATGGTGTGAGTGATAGCCAGACTGAGCAAGAAGAGCTGTGAGAGAGGAGACATAAATTGAAAAAGCAAGAAAAAGATGTGTTGGGAGGGAAGCAGTAGACAAAGATGAGAGATAAGGAGAGAAGGTCAGAGGAAAGAAGACCAGGGAGAGCCAAAAAAATAAAATAAAAAGAAATTGCAGAGACTGCAGTGTAAATTCAGGCCTGTTTCACTGTGCAGGTTCAAGGGAATGGCTAAGAGCTATTTCCTGTCAGCCAGGGCCAGGGCATGCTGGGAACAGAGGAGGGAAAGTCAGAAAGCAGAGGTGAGATCTGGGTTCAAACACACAGGTAGCTCCTGGTGATTGAGCTGAGCCCTCGTAATGACAGAGGTGGAACTGCCTCCTTCCCTTATCTATCACATGCTAAAACCAGAAGATTGCTCCTTACTTTTCACTTACAAGCTATCTTTGTTTCGCTTGCTCTCAAAAACCATTAAAGTCTTGTAGCAAAGCTTTGCAGTTGCTGTGTATACAGGTCATAATATTCAGGCCAAAGGGTTATTAGAAGGGAGGGAGATAACAGGTTTTCCCAAGTGAAGATTTAAGTAATACCTAAAAGTGCCGGCCATCTGGTAAACTCCATGGAAAACAAATCACCTTTCATAAGCATTTGCACTATCTCTACACCATGCTAATTTCAGCAGACAAACTATTCCTTAAGGGGTTTTGTACAGACAGAGAATAGAGGGCAGCTTCTCTGTCCTTCCCTAACTCCTTAAGGCTCCACGATGTCTTTGTTTTCCAGCCTGTCAGAGCCGCAGTGGCCAGAATCAGTTATTTGCTCTTTCAGTAGTCCAGGTGGCACCCACTAATAGATTTAAAGGTACTGAGTAAGCACCTACTATGTAATCAGATGATGTTAGTTGTTATGACAGAGGCACAGAATTATTAGAAGTTGTTTTAGGAACTGTGTGAGTATTAATTTATACACATGGATGTTTTATATGGTCATAGGGGCTTGGGCCACATAAGTGTATGCATTTTTCAGAATCAGCAAATGTACACTTCAGATTGTGTATTTCATTGTGTGTATATTTTGCCTCAAAAGAAAAGTAACTTTAAGTAAATATTGAAATGAATTTACTGCTATGCAGACTGAAATAGTTAGCGTGAAGGGTGATTTACTTTCAAATGCATCAAAAATCAGATGGATTGATGGATGGAGGGGGGATGGATAGATATGTGATAAAGCAAATATAGTAAAATGTCAACGGTTAAGTTTAGGTGGTGGTATATAGTTGTTTACTTTAAAATTCAATTTTGCTGCGTTTGAAAATTTTTATGTTTATTTCCTGAACTAATCAGTAAACAATGAAAAGCTGATGATTTAGTACTAATTCTAGGAGTTGAAAAAGGAAAGTGATGGAGTAAGGAATGGGAAGAGGAGTGTGGTCAGAAGGAAGATAGTAAAGTAAGGTTGTATTAGGTATCTGTTGCTGCATAACAAGTTATCCTAAAACTTACTGGCTTAAAACAACACTCATTTGCCATCTCATAGTTTTTTCGATGGGTCAGAAATCTAGGAGTAGCTTAGTTGAGTGGTTCTTGCTCAGAGTCTTTTGTGAGATTGCTGTCAGGATATCTTCCGGGATTGCAGTCTTCTGAAGCATTGCCCGGGACTAGAGGTTCTGCTCCCAACATGGCTTATGCACATGGCTGTTGGCAGGAAGCCTCAGCTCCTCACTATGTGGGCGTCTCCATTTGCTGCTTGAGTGTCCTCACAACATGGCAGCTGGCTTCTGCTAGAGCAAGTGATCCAAGAGAGAGCAATGGGGAGACTGCCATGCCTTTTAGGACCTAGTCACAATCTGTCACTTCTTCCATATTCTTTTTGTTAGATGTAAGTCACTAAGTCCAGCTCAAACTTAAGTAGAGGAATTAGGCTGCACCTTTGTGGGGAGGAATGTCAAAGATTTTGTGCACATATTTTAAAACTACCATGAAAGCTTAGGTGAGATTTTAGTAGAATCACTTTCTCTGGTAAGCAGGTGTTTACGAGGTTGGTGAGCCACCTGTCTGAGGAATGAAGCACTACAGAATAAGGCAAAATTAAAGTAAAGGAAGACTTGATTTTTATGAAGCAAGGTAGAAGGTAAGGCTGAAAAATCCTTGTTCTAGCAAAGCCTGCTCATCTAGATGAGCACAGAACTCCCACCTGGGGCCTCTTGATTTGGGGCTGGATGAGGCGGTACAGAAGGCTAGCCTTGATTTTGAGTCAAGAAATAAAGGTGACCCAGGTTAGACTACCTTTGAAGTGTGGTCTGGCATGTAAAGGAAGGTGGGAATTGATTAGTCCAAGAGAACTAGGTATAAAGAAATAATAGTATCCAAAGTAAAGGATCCCATTGTTGTCAAGTCGATTCCTACTCATAGCAACCCTATAGGACAGAGTAGAACTGCCCCAGAGGGTTTCCAAGTCTGTGAAATCTTAGGGAAACAGACTGCCACATCTTTCTCTCATGAAGCGGGCTGGTGAGTGTGAATCACTGACCTTCTGGTTAGCAGCCAAGCTCTTTAACCACTGCACCACCAGACTCCTGTAAAGTAAAGGATAGTAACATAAAAGAGAGAATAATGTGTATAAGTTTGCATGGTAGTTTGGAGCCATCTTATGAACTTGGAAACAGTGAATTTGGATGGTGACATGCTTTGATGTTACCTGAAAATTGAGGATGATTCTAGAGCTTTACTTGACTCTACGGTTAAACTTTGCTTTAAATGAACATCCCCACATTATCCTTGGCACATGAGGATGGATGCATTGATTCAACCCAAAACTGGCACTGCCGTTCCAACAAAACATGTCATCTGGTAATTTTAGGAGCGTAGGTAAGATCAGAACCTGGTGGAGGTAACGAGCAGTGGGATTGAGGGTAAAAATCTAGATGTTACTTTAAGGGACATTTGGGGCCTAGGGAGTCAGTACAGTGTATTGGTTATGTATGTCTCAGGAGCTGGACTTCCTAGCTTTGAATTCAGCTCTGTGACCTTGGGCAAGTGACTTAACCTCTTTCTGCCTTAGCTGCCTCTTTTGTAACATAGACATAATAATGTTGCTTGCTTTTTAGGGATGCTAAGTGGACTAAATGGGCTAAAACATTTAAGCCTTGAAAACAGTGCCCAGCACAGAGTAAATACTCATAGATGTTTGCGTTGGTATCCTTACTATTAAAGTAAGCACACTCTTTAGGGGAAACTTAAAGAGATATAATGTTTCTTTCATCCAATTATTTTAAAATATAAAATCCTACATATTTTATACTAGGTCCCTGGGCAGATGGAGTTTAACTGTTCACAGTGTAAGACAGTGTGAATGACGCTACTGCAGATTCAGTTGCAGTGTCAATCTGCTGACAGGAACTGTTTCCCTTTGACATTTCTAAAAACCAGGACACCATCTTGAATGCTCCAAGTGTGAGAAAGAATTCCTCAAAGAGACTCTAAGCTTTTTTTTTTTTTTTAAAAAAAAAAAAAACATATTAATCTGCATCTGGAAGCACTCCGGCGAACATTGCATCTTATGATACAAATATCTCCTGGGATCTCTGTGTCACCAACTCTCCTTAAAATAATGGTGCTAGAGAATGGGGAATACACTGCTGTGTAAACCAGAGAGCTTTGCTGTCAAGAAAAGGGAGAAAGAAAAGAAATTGGGGAGAGATTTAATGACTGGATCATAAGGCTAGAAACAGATATTCAATCTTTGAGGGACATTTATTCTTGACTTAATTGGTTTGGCAAGAGTCCTGCCAACAGGCCACTTACTGCAGGTAAGCTGTCTTATCAAACTAGATAGAATATGAAGGAGAATGAGCTCCTTTCTGCCTAGCTCTTAGAAATACTGTGGTGTTCGAAGGGGAACCTGCCAAAGTCATTTGTAAAAAGTACTGTGAAATCTGAAGATAGTTCTTTGGTAGGACGACTTGCCAAACAGGCTGTATATAAGCTCAGCCTATCATCCCCTTACTGTCAGTCTTTCTCCAAAATATCTAAGTTTCTATGCTGCCCAGTATTTTGATTCTCCTGCACGACCCAAATTTGTGAAGAATTGTTGACTGAAGTAGAGGAAGAGAGAGAGAGAATGAGAACAGTGAATGTATTCATAAAAACTAGGAGCCTCCTTCATGATTTGTTCCCAGAATGAGTGGGAGTAGGTGATACTCATGACCTTAGGGATGAGCCCCATGTATGTAGGTCATGATGCCTGTCATAGTTACCAAGTGCTGCTGGAACAGAAGTACCACAGTGAGTGGCTTTAAAGAACAGTCACAGTTCAGGACCAGAAGTCAGAATTCAGGGTGTGGCTCTAGGGGGAGGTCCTTCCTTGTAGGTAGCCCCTGGAGTCCCTTGGCGTTCCTTGGCATTCCTTGGTGTCTGTCTTCCCCATGTGCGTCTCTATGCTTATTTTGGTGTTTTTATAACCCAGAAGTGATTAGGTTTAAGAGCCACCCTACACTGGTATAATTTCATTAACATAACAAAAGAAAAACCCTATTTCCAAAGAGGATCACTTCCACAGGTACAGGAGTTGGAAATTCAATGTGTGTTTTTGGGGGACACCATTCAATCTATAACAATGCCTTAGGTGGGGGACAAAGTCTCAACACAGCTGTCCAAAGAATACTTACTGCTAGGCCATGACCATCCTGTTAAACAAACAAACAGACAAACCCATTGCCGTCGAGTCAATTCTGACTCACAGTGACCCTATAGGACAGAGTAGAACTGCCCCATAGGGTTTGCAAGGAGTGGCTGGTGGATTAGAACTGCCGACCTTTTGGTTACCACTTTTGGTTACTGCTTATCCACTTATCCACTAGGCCACCAGGGCTCCATCACAAGACTGCTCCATCTAACCAGAACCTCCTTTGTTACTCAGGAGCTTTGACTGCTGGCCCCACCAGTTGTTTTTGACCTGCTTACACTAGGATGTCGTCTCTGAAAGACTGTGAATTTCCCACCTCCTGATGTGTGACCATTCCCTAATGGTCTGTCTCCCCATCACATGTCCTCTATTTCTACTTCTGCCTTTCTGGGTTTAGGGTTCATGTGCAATACTTGTGCCATTTGGACCTCAGCTTTTTTTATTTAGATTTCAGGTTAGTTAACTACTCTGGTTTTCAGTTTTCCCTGTAATTTAATACACTAATCCTTGCCCTGCCTCCAGCCCACTAAAATCCAATGTCCATGGATGGCTAGGTCAGTCTTGACTGCTTAAGGGAAGAATTGAAAAGTGGGCCACTGTTCAAACAGACATCTAAAAAAACTGCTGTGTCTTATAACAAGTATAAACAATGCTAAATTGGGTCTTGAAAGAGTTTGAGAGACAAGGGAAAGAATATAAATTGTCTGTTTAGTGGCTCCCTTTCTGAGATCTGTGAGGGTTTAGGCTTCTATTTACTTGATTGCCCTGCCTACTGATTGAGTTGAAGTAATTGCATTTAGAAATAACAAGATGTTTATGACAGCACAATAGTGTTAGAATAGAGAGATTTATCCTGATTAGGGTTAATATTTAATGGGCAGAACCATGAGGTATCTATCTTAAGTTACTGAGAATTACCATAGAGGTCATATAGTCCAACTGAGTCAGGGTAAATGGACACACTGTTATCTGAAAACAATGTTTAGATAGTATGTTGAAAAGGCTAGGATTCAAACTCCATCTTATGCTGATGCTACTAAAAGCCTTAGATAAGAGACAGGGAAGTGTCCTTATATGAGGAAGTGTCTGAAGAAGCCGTAATGCATTTTGAAACCCTTATTGAATACTTTAAAAATGAGTTTTGCTAATGAAAAGTGACTCCACTCCATGGTTAATCATGTTAAAGAAATGTTCCACATAATCACTGTGAAATGGAATGTTAGTAAATAAGCTGCTTAATATTTATTTAAATAATTTTGTAAATGAAAAGGAATAAAAAATAAGATTTTGGATCATGATTAAAAGATTTGCCCTTAGAAGCCACTCACTTTAGAGGGCCAATATCTAATTGCAGATATTCCAGGAGCTGTTCTAAACTCAAGGTATGTTTGATGTCCGTTACCCAGAATTTTAGCATAAATTTGGTATGGATAAACCAGGGCATGCAAATCATGGATAAATTCTGTTAACCTGCCTGGAATAATTTAAAGGTAAGATCAGAGTTTAGACATTAAGGCGCATCTGAAGATCCTGTGGCCACGTATGGAGCACAAGTTTCTTTAGGGAAGGGTGCTGACCTCTTCCTTTTAAAATTATTCTACTGACTTTTGGAAAACGACCAGAGATGTCACACAACTTTATCTGCAGATCAAAAGTTTGAATGATGATTTGAAGATATTGGCTAAGGGAAATTTTATTAACTACCCTGATCATGAGCTAAGTAAGCGTTGTGCCACCCAGTAAGAACCGGGGGAAGTTTCCTGGCAAGGGATCCATATAAATATTTAATGTATTTTAGGACATCATAGCCTCCTACCACTTCCTATCAGTTGGAATGCATATAATCCCTAGATGATAAATATAGATAACACATATTGTCATTTCTTGAATATCCATGCCTTGTTGATATTTATACCAGAAAATGTATTAAATTCTATAATGGAAAATTTATATAAGAAAGCTCAACGTTTATAAGTATGGAATTACCAAGAGATAGTTTTGACTATTTTCATTGAAAATTTAATATTTAAGGAGTTATAGTGTGAAAACAGCATAGGGGGAGCCTCTGACCTCCTGTAACTTCACAAGGGGGAAGGAGAATCAGGATCAACAGCCCAAGGCTGGTTTCCGTAAGGCAGAGGTCAGACATGCCTCCTCTCTCCACCATCTTTACCAATTCTGACACCAACCATCCCACCCCTGGTACTCTCTACTTCTCTTCTGGGTTCAATAATTCATTACAATGGCCACACAGAACTCACAATACTCACGATTATGGGGTTTATTAGGGAAGTAACAGGTAATAGATCAGATTCAGGAATATTTAGGATACAGTTCTTCCATCAGGACAGCCTCTTCCCAGACTTGCTTGCAGGCATGCCTTCTCTGGTCCTTTGGCCTCTGCCCTGCTCAGGCAAGTGTTACAAAGCTCTTATAGCTCTGCCAGTATGTGCATTTTGCCAACAAGCCTTCTGCCCAAAGGCACTCAGCTTTCACACTCTGTCTTCTGTTGGTCTCTTCTACTGGTCTCTCCTGCCACCATTTCTCTGCCACCATATCTTGCCATCTTCAGTGTTACAGTGCCCTCTCTCTGTCTTCTGATGCCAGAAGTTTTTCAGCGCTGGGATCCTGTATCCAAAAGATGTGCTCTGCTCTTCGCTCTTCTTCCCTGGTGGTGGTGGGATCCTCTCTCTGCCCTGGAATTGGCTGTTTTTTTAAGCCTAGCAGGATGGCAAAACTGACCAATGCCCTTGGTGAGCCACAATTACACTATTTGCACAGTCCCACCCAGTCACTTGGGTGGGAGTTACAAGACCATGGTGAGAAAGCCACCCAAAAGTGATCCATCACACCACACATAGGTAGGAGACTTACAGATTTATAAAACTGTCTTTGAAAATTATAGAGACTGGAAAGGTTTCTTTTCTGGACAAAAGAAAACATTAAGAGAAAGTGAAGATGAGTCATCATAATTACATTGCAGATTGTTATGTGACTAGTATGTGCCTGTAGTTTCCTTACGTTACCTTAATTCTTCAAATTACTTGGCAGAGACCTTCTAATTTCATTTAATACATGAGGAAGGTGAGTATCAGGAAGGTTAGGTAATTTGTCTAAGTTTACAGAGCTAGTATATGGCAGTGCTGAGATTTAAATTTTGGTCTATCTGACTCAAAGCCCATAAGCTTCCAGTATGCAAAGTAAAGTGATGTTGAATAGATAAATGAATAGTTATTCCTGTTTCCTTCTGCTAACATGTGTGAACTATGGGCTCCTTAGGATATGCCAGTGATGGATGAGCTGCTGATGGGCCTCTTGTGGAGAAGGTGGCTGGAACTGAGTATAATTAGAAATGTCTTCATTCAGCACATATGTCTTGAGGCCCTTCCATGTTCATGACACTCTGTGAAGTTCTGACAGGAGATGCAAAGGTGACTGCACCTACAACTCAAATGATACATACAGGACTGATCATTAAGTTGTAAGAATTGAGGAACTTCCAGCAACATGGTGCTCTAGGCAGAAGCACCATGCCGTCCCTCCACAGCAAAGATCTGAAAAACTAAGCCAGAGAAAACAGCAATCCTGAAACCCTAAGTATCAAATGAAGAGATAAAGAACTCAGCCAAGCACCAAATGGAATAAGAAACTGACAGGGAACAGAGAGCAAGGAGAGGTACATGCAGTGGTCCTCTATCAGCTGACACAGCATGGATCTGCCATCAGAGACCAGCAAACAGGGGGTACGAGAAAGCAGCTTCACGGAGCTTCCAGCAGGAGACAGAACAACCGGTAACCAGTGATATATGCTTTCCCACCCCTCACCCTTCTTCACTCCCCTTTGGCCTCTTCTGCTTCCTGCGGCCACAGTCTCTTGGCCAGGAAGCACTGGCTGCTTGGATTCCACCCGCCCGCACCGGCCAGCTCCCTGAGTGCCATTTGTTGGCTGCTGGTGTTGCTTTTTTCTGCTTCTTTTGATTTCTTCCTTACCTCTCACCACCTCCCCCTTCTTTCGCTCAAATGCCTGGCTCTGTGCGCCATATTTGCTTCTTCCTGAAAGGCTATGAAACTCCACTCGAATGTGAAACTGCTTCCCAGTCCGTGCTACCATGCTGGTGGGGTCCTGGGGCTTTTTTTGTTTGTTTGTTTGTTTTCATTTTCTTTTCTTGAATTGGGAGCCCGTTCTAGCTGGGCGGTATTGCACAGCTTGGGACCTAACCCCTCAGTTTGCGCAGACGTGCAGAGGGATCCCTGAGAGCATTTTTTTTTTGTGGATTTTTTTTTTTCTGTTTTTTTTGGGGGGATTTTCTTGTTCTTTTTTTTTTAGATTTGTTTTCTTTTCCCTCTTTTTCCCTTTTTGTCTTTCTTCATTACTCAGTTTCTCATCTCTCTATACCTTCCTTCTCTTCCTGTCCCTTGAATACCTGGCACTGAGTGACACGTCTATGCCTTCTAGCCAGGCTGTACTTCGTCACCTGGGAACAACTTCCCCAGACCTCTTAGCCACACTGGTGGGATCCCTGGGAGCTTTGCTCTTCTTTTTTCTTTATAATTTTTATTTATTCATTTTTTTCTTTTCTTCTCTCTTTTTTCTCCTTCTTTTCCTTTTTGTTTTTCTCCATTTCATAGTCTCTCATCTCTCCACTCCAACGGCAAGCTCCCCAGCACTCTTTTTTGTTTGTATGTTTTTGGTTCCTGTTCCTCTCTCCAGTCCCTCACCGCTCCGATACCCGTCTTAGCTCCACACATCACAATCTCCCCCTGCCATACTGCCTACCTGCACCGTGTGCTTTACAATCACACCACCAAGCAGCACAGGCACGGCCTACTGGAACCTGCCCTACACTGATTAACAGCCCTCCCTGGTGGCTGTAGTAAGTGCCACAAACAACCCATCCCAGCAACTCGTTTTCAGCTAGACCTGCCCTGCTGTACCATATCTGAGCAACTAACCCTGCCAATTGGAGAAGGAGGCAAAAAGTATAGTGCTCACAGACAAGCAAACAACAAAGAACACACAGCCTGCCTGCACAGACACAGCCAAATTTAAAAAAAAAGAACGAAACAAAAAAATATACAATCAATAAATGAGAAAAATAACTACTAAATGCCTGGAAGACTGCAGACAATATCAAAACATTTACAAAAACAGGACAGGATGGTTCCAGTAGGCATCCAAAATAAAACACCAGTTGACTTTCCAATAGAAGAAAAGGCACTAGAACTACCTGATAGGGAATTCAAATCTCTAATACTCAGAATTATCCAAGAGTTGAAGCAAAAAAGCAGACAAAAATGAGGAAAAACTAGACAAATTCATGGAAAAGCAGACAAATTCATGGGAAATACAGACCAAAAAATGGAATAATTCAGGAAAATAATGCAGGAACAAAATTCCAAAATAAATTCACAACTAGAAATCATACAAAAATAACAATTAGAAATCCAAAAGATAAACAACAAGATTTCAGAAATGGACAGTGTCATAAAAGGGCTGAGGAGCATATTTGAAACGGAGGAAGACAGGATCAGCGGAATTGAAGACAAACACTTGGATACAACTCTGTTTGAGGAAAACTCAGAAAAAAGAATGAAGAAAAATGAGAATTTTGTGGGATACAATCAAAACCAAAAATTTTCAAGTGATCAGAGTTCCAGGATGGGGAGAAAACAGAAAACACAGAGAAGATCACTGAAGAACTGCTGACAGAAAACTTCCCCAATAACATGAAAGATGAAAAGCTGGCCATCCAAGAAGCTCAACAAACACCATATAGGATAGACCCCAAAAGAAAATCACCAGGGCATATCATAATCACACTCGCCAAAAACAAAAACAAAGAATCCTGAGAGCAGCTCGTGAAAAACAAGAAGTCACATACAGAGGAGAGACAATAAGACTAAGCTCAGATTATTCGACAGAAGCCATGCAGGCAAGAAGGCAATGGGATGACAAATTTAAAACTTTGAAAAAAAAAAAATTACCAGCCAAGAATAATATATTCTGCAAAACTCTCATACAAATATGATGGTGAAATTAGGACATTTCCAGATCAACAGAAATTAAGGGAATATGTAAAAACCAAAACAAACTTACAAGAATTATTAAAGGGAGTTCTTTGATCTGAGAACAAACCATTTCAGCTCACAGGCTGAATCTAGGATGCAGGATATTACCAGCCAGATACCAATCCAGGAAATGAACTCTCAAGGACTATCCGAAACCAAAAGAAATACAACAGGGAATCAGAGCAGTTGATCTTTAAATGACAACAGCATCAGAACAATAAAAGAGGGAATAAAGGGTATAGGTATAGAACCTTCTAATGGAGAGGAAGGCGAGGTGATACCAAGTGATAATAGACTGCTTCAAACTTAGAAAGATAAGGGTAAATTTCACGGTAACCACAAAGAAAGTTAATGAACCTACTCATAAAAATAAAGAGGAAAAACATATAAAGTCTCAGTAAAAACAAAACCTACAAAAACA
>NW_004444081.1:2488987-2490519 GCF_000243295.1 Trichechus manatus latirostris
ACCAAGTAGGATTCATACCAGGTATGCAAGGATGGTTCCACATTAGAAAATCAATCAATGTAATCCACCACATAAATAAAAGGAAAGAAAAGAATCACATGATCTTTTCAATTGATGCAGAAAAGGCACTCGACAAAGTCCAACACCCATTCCTGATAAAAACTCTCAATAAAATAGGTACAGAAGGGAAATTTCTCAACATAATAAAGGGCATCAATGCAAAACCAATGTCCAACATCATTCTTAATGGAGAGAGGCTGAAAACATTCCCCTTGAGAAGAGGAACAAGACAAGGATGCCCTTTATCACCACTCCCATTTACCATTGTGCTGGAAGTTCCAGCTAGAGCAATAAGGCAAGAAAAAGAAATAAAGGGCATCCAAATTGGTAATGAAAAAGTTAAACTGTCCTTGTTTGCGGATATGATACTATACATAGAAAACCCTAAAGACTCCATGAAAAATTTACTGGACGTAATAGAAAGATTCAGCAGAGTAGCAGGATACAAGATAAACATACAAAAATCTGTTGGATTCCTATACACCAATAAAGAGAATGATGAAAAGGAAATCAGGAAAACAATACCATGTATAATAGCCCCTAAAAAATAAAATACTTTGGAATCAATCTAACCGGGATGTAAAAGACCTATACAAAGAAAACTACAAAACGCTACTGCAAGAAACCCAAAAGGATCTACATAAATGGCAAAACATACCATGCTCATGGATAGGTAGACTCAACATTGTGAAAATGATAGTTCTACCCAAAGCAATTTACAAATACAATGCAACCCGGCTCCAAATACCAACAACATTTTTCAAAGAGATTCAAAAAGTAATCATTAACTTTATATGGAAAGGGAAGAAGTCCCGAATAATAAAGCACTACTGAAGAAGAAGAATAAAGTAGGAGGACTCAGCACTACCTGACCTCAGAACCTACTATACAGCTGTGGTAGTCAGAACAACCTTGTACTGGTGCAACAACAGATACATTGACCAATGGAACAGAATTGAGAACCCAGATGTAAATCCATCCACCTGTGGTCACCTGATCTTCGACAAGGGCCCATAGTCCATCAAATGGGGAAAAGACAGTCTTTTTAACAAATGGTGCTGGCAAAACTGGATATCCATCTGCAAAAAATGATACCGGACCCATACCTCACACCATATACAAAAACTAATTCATAATGGATCAAAGACTTAAATATAATGCCAAAAACTATAAAGTTCATAGAAGAAAAAATAGGACCAATGCTACAGGCCCTAATATACGGCATTAACAGGATACATACCATAACCATCAACATGTAAACCCCAGAAGATAAGCTAGATAACTGAGATCTTCTAAAAATCAAACACCTATGCTCTTCAAAAGACTTCATCAAAAGAGTGAAAAGAGAACCTACTGACTGGGAAAAAAATTTTTGGACATTACAAGTCAGACAAAGGTCTAATCTCCATAATCTACAAGAAAATCCAACACCTCTACAACAAAAAGACAAATAATCCTATTAAAAAATGGGT
>NW_004444081.1:2491982-2513261 GCF_000243295.1 Trichechus manatus latirostris
TGGAAGAACGTAATTGATGTCACTGAATTGTGCATGTAGAAATTTTTGAAATGGTGTATCTTTGGCTATGTATATTTTCAGCAAAAAAAAAAAAAGGTCCTCCAGGGTCGAGAAGGAGAGTGTTGACATGTCATGGGGTTGTTAACCAATGTCATAAAATAATATGTGTACTGACTGTGTAATGAGAAACTATTTGTTCTGTAAACCTTCACCTAAAGTACAATTAAAGAATGGTAAGAATGGCCTACGCAAGATTCAGGGAAGACTATTTCTATGAGCAAGAGCATGTAGGGTGGAAACTGGTGTGGTATACCCATCATAGTGAAGATTGTGACCTTTTAATCTGGAAACACAAAGGCTGGCAGTGGCAAGAGGACATTATATTAGGGACAGCTTACCCTTTATTCTCATTGTTGTTGTTCAGTGCCGTTGAGTCAGCTCTGACTCATAGTGACCTTATGTATAATAGGATGAAAGGTTTCTTGGTCCTGCTGCATCTTCATGATCGTTGGTATGTTTGAATCCAGTATTGTGGCTATCATGCCAGTCCACCTCACTGACGGTTTCCCTCATTTTCACTGACCCAATACTTTATCAGTCACGATGTACTTTTCTAGTGTTTGGTGCTTCCTGATGATATTTCCAAAATAAGCAAACCAAAGTCTCTCCATCCTCACTTTTAAGGAACATTCTGGTTGTATTTATTCTAAGACTGATTTATTCATATAGTCCTGAGTAAACTACTTAATACATTTGGGGTTTCATCTTCCTCTTTTGTGGGAACCCTGGGAAGGTAACTTTACTTTTCAGCATCTTGATTCCCTCGTTGGTATTATAGGGATAATAATATCTACCATATCCATCTCATATCATTATTTTAAGGGTTGATTTGAAGAACTCAAAAGAGTTTCAATTTATAAACAGATGAAAGTACACAAATGTAAAGGTTGATTAACCCCAAATCACAGTGATACAATCAAGGGACTATAGAAATTCAGGTGGGGAACTCATACACAGCTGGGAACTGGGAGTGGGAGTAGGGTACTTTGCCTAGAATTAGATATAACTGCTCTGTAAACTCTAGAAGGCTTAGTGCCATGTCATGGGCGAGTGCTTACCAAATCTTAGATAGCTATAGAATGATGATGAAATTGTAGGTTACTGACTGATACTGATTCACTAAATCTGGATATAAATTGGAAAATATATTATGAACTTTCTGGAAAGGAAAATCAGGGTTTAAATGATGAAGGGTGGTACATGTTATATGATTTGGGCCATTTTTTGCAGCGAGGAGAAAGGCGTGGGAAGTGAGTCGTCGCCTGTTTTAGAAGGCAGGTGGTATATGGTGGAGTATCATCAGTGATGCATTTTGATATTTAAACCCTGGGGAGACCTATAGAGAATGCATACTTCTCCCTGCTCTCTGGAGGATACTTCTCTCGGAGAACCTACCTTAAGATACCTTTTACTATCTAAAACCAAACCAAATCCACTGCCCTTGAGTCGATTCTGACTCATAGTGACCCTATAGGACAGAGTAGGACTGCCCCATAGGGTTTCCAAGGAGCAGTTGGAGGAATCCAACTGCCGACCTTTTGGTTAGCAGCCAAATGCTTAACCACTGTGCCACCAGGGCCCCTTCCAGCACCCCATTAACTAGACATTCTCTATTGACAAACACTCCACACTCACAGAAACAACTCCATGAACTGATGTTCATAAGAATGATGTGTCAGCCTTATAATGATGCTGAAACAAATTCTGAATCATCAAAGTATGATGAATTATGATCAGAATAAATTTCATGCCAAACATATTCTGTTATGCACTAAATATCTCATAATTGGTAGCTTAGATTATTTCAATTGTGAGTTTTTAATTAGGAGAGCATCTGCTTAGAGTACCACCTTTTTCTACTCATGCTGAATAAAGGAGGTTACTATATTACTAACCTAGAGACATCGGAAAGCAAAAATTCAAACCCACTGCCATGGAGTCGATTCTGACTCATAGCGACACTATAGGACAGAGTAGAACTGCCTCGTAGAGTTTCCAAGGCTGTAAATTTTTACGGAAGCATATTGCCACATCTTTCTCTTGTGGAGTGGCTGGTGTATTTGAACTGTTGACCTTTTGGTTAGCAGCTGAGTGCTTTAACAACTGCACCCCCAGGGCTCCCCAGAGACATCATAGATTGGTGGAAATTCAAATTGGATCTTATTAATAAGGTTACAAATTTTAAGAGTTAAATGCCGTTCTCAAGGTGAGACCCAGGATATGAAGGAAGAAGAAATATGACTCAAGCAGTTGGAATAGTTAATGGATAATTCATATTTATCTATTTATCATAACACATGCATCCTCATTGTTAAGCATCCCGAGAACTCAACAGCACAGTGGAGAGAGAAGAATTTAAGCTAATAACATACACAGCCAGGAGAGATGGGAACAACTTTGGCTGGGAAGCTTGCCTCTTGAAGTGGTCATCAGTCCAAATCTCGCTATCCAATTGGCCATGACTACTCACAAGAGGGGTCCTTGGGTGGCACAAATTGTTAAATGCTTGACTGCTAGCTGAAACATTGGTGGTTTAAACCCATCCAGAGGCACCTTGGGAGACCCGCTTAGTGATCTGTTTCCAAAACATCACAGCCCTGAAAACCCTGTGGAGAAGTTCTACCCTGCACACATGGGGTCGCCGTGAGTCAGAATCGACTTGATAGCAACTAACAACAAACAATAACTGCTCATAAGGAGGTCCGATCTGGTGGGATACATAGCAGGAAGACTCTACCTTAAAATACTGTTCTGGGTTTGTGATAGCATAGTGATTATTTGAAGAAAAATGTCGGCCAAGAATTTGTGGTATGAAGAGATGGGCAGGAGTCAGAGCCCCAAGAAATGCACAGGAATTCAGGGGCAGGTGTCTGTCTCAAAGGGAAAATGTAGTGTAATTTGTACACCAAAGCAGAAGTCTTACTTTAAAGAGGGGTGAAGATGAATGCAGTTAGAGAAGGAGGCTGCAGCTTAGAGGACATGAGGGTGTCAGGCCATCTGTGACACACCAGATACCAGTCTTCCAGCAGCAAGGCTGATTCCACTTACCAGAAAGTACCAGATTTGATCCTACATTTGGGGGCTGAGTCTACGGATCGAAGATCTTTAATACCTACAAGTAGGTGGGACTTTAGTTGTAAGGATGACATCAACATGTTTCTACAGCTGTTCTGCTCCCTACCAACATTCTGTTTTGACAAACTTTCCTTAAAACAGAAGGATGTGGGTAGTCAGGAAGCCAGTCAGGTCACTACAGATATTGTCTCATTTTTTGAGGTTCTTCAGAAAAACTTTTCCTAACTATGATGTTGGAGTGAACTAATCCATTTTGCCACCAGTCATCTGTCAGTTTGTCATACTGCTGTGGCTTGTGTGTTGCTGTGATGCTGGAAACTATGCCATTGGTATTTTAAATACCAGCAGGGTCACCCATGGTGGATAGATTTCAGTAGAGCTTTCAGGCTAAGACAGACTGAGAAGAAGGACCTGGTAATCTACTTCTGAAAAAATTGGATAGTGAAAACCTTATGGATAGAAACAGAACATTGTCTGATACAGTGCCAGAAGATGAGCCCCTTAGGGTGGAGGGCACTCAAAATATGACTGGAGAAGAGCTGCCTCCTCAAAGTAGAGTCAACCTTAATGATGTGGATGGAGTAAAGCTTTTGAGACTTCTGTTTGCTGATGTAGCACAACTCAAAATGAGAAGCAGCAGCTGCAAACGCCCATTAATAATCAGAATTTGGAAATGTATGAAGTATAATCAAGGAAAATTGGCAGTTGTTAAAAACAAAATGAAATGCTTGAAGATCGACATCCTAGGCATTAGTGAGCTGAAATGGGCTGGTATTGGCCATTTTGAATCTGAAGATCATATGGTCTGTTATGCTAGGTATGACAAACTGAAGAGCAATGGTGTTGAATTCATTGTCAAAGAGAACATTTCTAGATCTATCCTGAAATACAATGCTGTCAATGATAGAATATTATCCATATGCCCACAAGGAAGACCAGTTAATACAACTATTATTCAAATGTTTGCACCAACCACTAGTGGCAAATATGAAGAAGCTGAAGATTTTCACCAACTTAAATGCAGTCTGAAATTGATCAGAGATGCAATCAAGATGCATTGATGATTACTGGTGATTAGAATTTGAAAGACAGAAACAAAGAAGAGAGGAAGGATTGGTAGTTGGAAAATACGGCTTTGGTGATAGAAACGATGCCAGAGATTGAATAATAGAATTTTGCAAGACCAATAACTAATTCATGCAAATACCTTTTTTCAACAACATAAATGGCAACTCTGCACATGGACCTCACCAGGTGGAATACACAGAAATCAAATCAGCTACATCTGTGGAAAGAGATGATGGAAAAGCTCAATATCATCAGTGAGAACAAGGCCAGGGCCAACTGTGGAAGAGACCATCAATTACTCATATGCAAGTTCAAGTTGAAACTGAAGAAAATTAGAACAAGTCCACGAGAGCCAAAGTACAACCTTGAGTATTTCCCACCTGAATTTAGAGACCATCTCAAGAATAGATTTGAGGCACTGAACACTAATGACCAAAGACCAGACTAGTTGTGGGATGACATCAAGGACGTCATACATGAAGAAACCAAAAGGTCATTAAAGGGATAGAAAAGAAAAAAAGACCAAAATGGATGTCAGAAGAGACTCTGAAACTTGCCGTTGAATGTCGAGTAGCTAAAACAAAAGGAAGAAATGATGAAGTAAAAGAACTGAAGAAAAGATTTCAAAGGGCAGTTCGAGAAGGCAAAGTAAGTATTATAATGACATGCAAAGACCTGGAGTTAGAAAACCAAAAGAGAAGAGCATGCTCAACTTTTCTCAAGCTGAAAGAACTGAAGAAAAACTTCAAACCTTGAGTTGCAGTATTGAAGGATTCTACAGGGAAAATATTGAACGATGCAGGAAGCATCAAAAGAAGATGGAAGAAATACACCACATAGTCACTGTACTAAAAAGAATTGGTTGACATTCAACCATTTCGGGAGGTAGCATATGATCAAGAGCCAGTGCTACTGAAGGAGAAATACAAGCTTCACTGGAGGCACTGGCAAAAATCAAGCCTCCAGGAATTGACAGAATACCAATTGAGGTGTTTCAACAAACAGATGCAATGCTGGAAGCGCTCACTCATCTATGCCAAGAAATTTGGAAGACAGCTATCTGATCAACTGACTGGACAAGATCCATATAAGTGCCTATTCCAAAGAAAGGTGATCCAACAGAATGTGGAAATTATAGAACAGTATCATTAATATCACATGGAAGTAAAATTATGCTGAAAATAATTCAAAAACAGTTGCAGCAGTACATGAACAGGGAACTGCCAGACATTCAAGCCGGATTCAGAAGAGGACATGAAATGAGGTGTATCACTGCTAATATCTGATGGATCTTGGCTGAAAGCGGAGAATACACAGTGGCTGCAACAATGACCTCAAACTTAGCAAGGACTTGTGAGGATGGCACAGGACTGGGCAGTGTTTCATTCTGTTGTACATGAGGTCCCTGTGAGTTGGAACTCACTTGACAGCACCTAACAACATCAATCCATTTGGAACCCTTAGAGATGTTACAGAGGGTTTGGATGCATATGCTGTCATGCTGTAATTAGAGCTGTTCTGGAATTGTGTTTTTTTGTTTGGTTTGTTTTGAAAATGTTTTTTTTTTTTTGGTTAAATTTCAAAATAGTATGCGCAAACCAAACCTGTTGCTATTGAGTCAGTTCTGACTAATAGCGACCCTATAGAAGAAAGTAGAACTGCCCCATAGGGTTTCCAAGGCTGTAATCTTTACAGAAGCAGACTGCCACAGCTTTGTCCTGTGAAGTGGGTGGTGGGTTCAAACTCTTGACCCTTCAGTTAGCATCCAAATGCTGAACCACTGTGCCACCAGGGCTCCTTAAAATTAGTATAAAGAGGACAAACTAGGTGGGTAAGGGGAAAAAAATCAGTGCTTCATATCTCATACAGGAGCCCTTGGTGGCACAAAGGTTGATGGTTTGAACCCACCCAGCAGTTCCAAAGGAGAAAGACTTGGTAATCTGCTTCCTAAAGATTACAGCCTAGGAAACTCTGTAGGGCATTCTACTCTGTCACATGTTTGCTGTGAGTCGAAAATTGACTCAACAGCACCTAATAACAACAACATATCTCATAAACATACATTTAAAAAATATTATTCAACAAATAGTATTTTTTATCTATTTGCATGACAGGCTGACTTTTTTATTTTCATGTAGGAATTTACAAGGACATAGATTAATCTGAACATTTGTCTTCTTCAAGATAAGTAGTTTTAAGCTGTTTCCAGCTTTTGATGGTTTTAAAAGATGTCTGCAATTTTTTGACATTCCTCCCATTAATCAGTAAAGTTTATGTCCCTCCCCTTCAATAGGGGGGTGGGACAGCCTGCGTGACTGCCTGGATGTGGTGAAAGTAATGCCACCTGACTTCTGAGGCTCAGTTAGAAAGGCCACGCAGCTTCTACCAGTTTGTCTTTGGAAACTCTCACACAGCTGTTGTCTGCCGTGTATGAAGCCCAGCTACCCTGAGACCAGAATGTGGAGAGAGACCACATGGAAAGATTACATGTAGAGAGAGATGCCAAAGAATTCAGGTTCTAGCCCCAGTTGTTTTGAGTCTTCCCCACCTAAGCACCAGACATGTGAGTAAAGAAGCCTTTGAGATGACCCCAACCACTGTCCCACTGCAGCCTCATTATAGACCTTGAATGAGAACTGCTTTGCTGAGCCCAGTCAACCCCAGATTCATGAACAAAGTAAATGATTGTTACTGTTTTAGGCCACTGTTTTGGGGCAGTTCATTACTCACTAGTAGATAATCAGAACACAGTTTGATGAACATTTCTGTGGACAGTCAGCCCCCTATTTGGGGGCAAGGGGATACTGGTGGTGGTGGTGGTGGTGATGGTGGTAATATATAGTAACGAAATGAGATTGGTGAGATAGCTAAATGGGATGAGGTGGAAGTTGATCTTTATCACATCAGTATTTCTCCTCTTCCTTCTTTTATTTCACTGCCCTTTCTACCTTACTCTTCTCTCTCCTGTTCTGCTTCTGTGGTAAAAAGAAGAAAGAAAAAAAAACCTCTATGTTCACTACACCTCTTCAAGACAGATTGGAAGATTCTTAGAAGATTCCCAGCCTCTCTTGCAGCTAAGTTGAGGCCATGTGACTCAGCTCTGGCCAATGGAATGTGGGCAGAAGTGATGTATGCCTCTTCCATGCCTGGCCTCAAAACTTCCTGTATGATACTTGGATGCACTCACTCTCTTTCCTTTTAGCAGTGATCTTAGAGGCCACATGTTTCAAAAGGAATAGGAGGACAACCTGATCCACATCAACTGTGACATGAGTAAGAAATAAACTGCTGCTCTTTGAAGCCACGGAGATGCTGAAACTATTCGTTCAGCAACTTAGTAACATTGCCTTAACTCATACAGGATTCGTTGACCTGGCTCACTTTTGCCAGCATGAAAAACAGACAGGACGGGCTGTGTTTTCTACTGAATATCTCACAAAGCCTTCATGCCATCCTGTCATTCATTTTCAGACCTCTTGTAGAGCATGTAGAAGATGCTCAAGGAGTCAGAACCTACCCCCACCCCCACCCCGGGGACTTTGTGCCCCACTCCCTTTGGTATACCAGTCTCGGTCTTATAAAAGCACTCGTTTCTAACTTCCGCTAAAGGAACTTAGCAGTCACGTTTCCGCTGCCATTGGGGCCAATAACTCACAAAGCAGAGACCAAAATATTGGAAATTAGTTCATAGTTAAGTTTTCTCTCCTCGATCAACTTCAGAAGCCGTTCTAAGCAGGCAAAGTAAAAGTGGGTGGGAGGGGGAAGAAGTATAGAGAAAACTTTTATCAGCCCCCAAAAATTACTTTCTGAGAGTCAAATTAAAATATATTTACCACAGATTGGTCAACTTCTGAATTGAAGGCCACTTTAAGGAAGAGCGAGAGAGTCTAGAAAATAAAACAGTGGTGTGTAAAAGAAACATTAATCCAGTTTCTCAGCTGTAGCATTATCAAGAGAGTCGTGCATTTTCTAACTATCTTCCTTCTTTCTGGTGAAAAGGGAAAGGAATAACATAATAGCTCTAAATGTTCTTCTCTTCGTCATAGCCATTATCTTTTCCTCTCTTGATCTCTATTTTCGTCTGACGCGCGCGCGCGCACACAGACACAGACACACACACACACACACACACAACACGCACACACACACACACAGACACAGACACACACACACACACACACTACAGTTTCTAATCATCCACCAGCACGCGAACATAATGGCCATCTTCCGCCATTTGAAGAAAGCTAAACGGTGATGGGGGAGGGGAAGAGGAACAGACCACCCTCTGCCCCAGGAGGGAGCTCTTCTGGCCATAAGGTAAGAGTGCAACATGCCCCACAGGTCATCCGACCTCTCAGTTAAGAAAAAATCCTGGCACTGGAGATAAAAGGGATATAATGAAAATGTAAACGAAAAACTTTATACCAGGCACGGCCTGACAGAGGGAAGATTGATATCCCATGATGCTTTGTCTTGATGAGACAATGAAAAATAACCACCACAGCAGCTGTGTCAATATCAGACTTGGTAATGCACCACTGGCTGTGGGTTTTTATTTAATCCGCTTTGCTTTAAGATGATAACGGTTGTTACTTTTCAGTGCCTGTCTGTCAGCGCCCAGCATTGCAATATTCCTCCGCAGCTCTGCGAGCGGGTTTCATTTATTTTAAAATACCATTTCACACACTGCTGACTTTTAACAGTGTTCTGTGTGAGTTTGTGAGATTGAATAGTGACAGAAACAACACTTTTTATGAGAATACAGAATATTAAAAACGGGGCACAATATACAGATGGCAGTTTTCACTACAGCTTGTTTTTTTCCCCCTTGCTTCTGCTACTGAGCTTTCCTACTGAATGCATTTGTAGTAACACCATAAATGTCACTTTCACTGACTGCCTTTTGGCATTTTATTTAAATGGAATTCAACTCTGGCTTGCTGCTGCCGCTGTTGCTGCTGCCATTACCAACTTGTTCTGGAGCAGCTCCGTTTTACAAAATCACCCCGTTGGCTTCATTCATCATGGCCCGAGATCGGGAAATACGTGAAAAATCACTCAAACCCTGACCCCTTGGCAAAGAGCCAAGGGCCGAGTTCTAAAAAAAAGACTTCACTAAGGGGGAAGACTACAGCCATATGTGTTTGACCTTTGCAGCCACCACTTCTGAACTCTGGCAGCACTCTTGAGTAGGACCTATGTTACTTCATCGTGGTGGGGAAAACCAACACAAACTGTCTTCAGCTGAGTGCCACAGGAAACGACGCGGAGAGACAGGGCGCTGAGTGACTCTGAGTGACGTATCTGGGCCTATGTCTATTATTACTGACTCGAAATACTTTGGATGGGACGTTATACCCAGTCCCTGACTTCTCTCTGCTGATTCTTATCTTGGCAGAAACATGTTTATGCTGCTGGACTTCTAGACACGTAGGAGGGGTGGCATTTTGCTGCCAACATGATGTTGACATGTGAAAATTCCTGTCTTTCTTTGCTCCTGAACAAAACATCCATTGCTCCATCAATTCCAGAGACAAAGTAGAAGAGACAGGAGTGGTGAAGCCTTTTCCTGGGAGAACCTGCAATTTGGGGAAAGCTAGCTTCTTGTCTAGGCCAAACGAGGCTAGAAATGATCTGCTTAATCCAGTCATATGAACGTGTCCACATCTCACAGGCTTAGGCCTAAATCAGACAGCCTATGAGATTTCCAGCTGACAGCTTGAATTTTCAGAAAATTGAAAATCTTTACATATATATATATATATATATATATATATATAACAACAGAAAATACACACTTCAGTACTGGCCTTTTCTGTGGCATTCATGGCCCTTATGTACAAAACCCCTTAGAAACAAGCAAAAATTGGAGTACTTGGTAGGTCAATAAGCATTTTTGACAGACCTGACTAGTTGCTGAAGACATTTAAAAGTCTGTCTTAATTTCTTTGTGTCTTCCTAATTAGGAAAGTTGGAAGAGGTAAAGGATTGGAGATTAGAGAGATACTCACTAAGTAAATTTCAGAATCTCTTTGTTTTGGACTACTTATGCTTATTTCCAAATTAACTTCCATAAGCCTTTCAAAAGTTCTAAAATAAATGTACCATGGCAATAAATTAGGCCACCAAATATTTAAATAAATTTTTGAAATGAAGCTACTCAAGACCCTGAAATAAACGGTGTGAGAAGAAAGGGAAGTGGAATCCATGCAGGGACACATCTTATTCTATTTATGTGTTTCCATACGCTGAGCCCAGAAGCCTGTCTCTTCATAGGCATTCCTCATCTCAGTGGATAGCAATACCATCTAACCAGTTTTCTTAGACAAACATCTTGGGTGTCATTCTTCACTCTTCCCTTTTGGGCAACTCACTCTTCCAATCAATCCCTAAATCCTGACAAGATCTACTTCATATGATTTAAACACATCTATTGCTTCCCATCACCATTGCCACCACATTAATTTGTAGCAGTGTTGATGCCACAGTGGTTTCTTGCCCTCTTTTCTCTTCAAATCCATCCTTCATAGTGTTGCCAGAGTAATATTCTAAAACAAATACCTGGTTATGGCACTTCCACCATCAAAGTCTATGCATTATTCCTTGCTTATCTGCCTCATGAAAGAATTTCTCTGAACAATTGAGTGCATAGCGATCTCTATCCTCCTTTAGTTTTTAAGTATCTCTCATTGACTTGGTCTGACTTGATTTTATTGTCCTCTTTTAATTTTCTCATATGCATGTATCTTTTCTCCTCTCTTAAAATATAAGGGACCCCAATAATATCTGGTCTATGTCATTCACCCAATAAATGATCAATAAATTTTTGTGAGATTTGCTGGATCTTTTTATCTGTCTAGTATCTAGCACAAGGAGCCCTGGTGGCAAAATGGTTAAGCACTTGACTGCTAACCAAAAGGTCAGTGGTTCACACCCTCTAGCAACTCCATTGGAGAAAAGACCTGGCAGTCTACCCCTGTAAAGATTACAGCCTTGGAAACCCTCCGGGGCAGTTCTACTCAGTCCTATAGGGTTGCTATGAGAATTGACTCCATGGCACACAACAACAATAACAACAGTATCTAGCACGTGCCTAACACATTTAGCAACAATGTTGTTGTTGTCGTTGGGTGCTGTAGAGTTGGTTCCAACTCATCGCAGCCCCATGTACAACAGAATGAAACACTGCCCAGTCCAGTGCTATCCTCACAATCGTTGCTATGTTTGAGCCCATTGTTGCAGCCACTGTGTCAATCCACCTCTTTGAGGGTCTTCCTCTTTTTTATTGATCCTCTATTTGATGAAGCATGATGTTCTTCTCCAGGGACTGGTCCCTCCTGATAACATGTCCAAAGTACATGAGATGAAGTCTCGCCATCCTTGCTTCTAAGGAGCGTTCTGGCTGTACTTCTTCCAAGACAGATTTGTTCGTTCTTCTCGCAGTCCATGGTATATTCAATATTCTTTGCCAACACTGTAATTCAAAGACATCAATCCTTCTTCGGTCTTCCTTATTCATTGTCCAGCTTTCACATGCATATGACGCAATTGAAAATACCCTGGCTTGAGTCAGGCGCACCTTAGTCAGGTGCAACAATAGACTATTTTAAAACTAAGGCATTAGTAACGATGAAGAAGAAAAGGCAGTCCTCCTCTGTGTATTGTGATCACCAGAATGATCTTCTAAACAGGCTTGTAAGAGGGGAAAAAGCCTTCATATGAGCACAAGATTATCAGTGTTTGCTTAGAAAATCTTGGGATAGAGATGGCATTTCTACTTCTAAATTTTTCTGCTTGACTACATTCAATTTTTTTTTTTTTTTTTCAGATTTAAGACCAGAAATTGGCTCAGAAACTCTTCTCTGGGGCTGATGAGAAAAGTTAGAGGGCTAGACATAGCTTTTTTCCCACCACCTTAACAGGTGAGGCAGTGAGGTGGTGATGGAGGCCTTGTTTCTAAGGCTTGTGATCAGCCTGTCTCTTCCTGAAGGAGAAAATTTGAATGGATATAAGGAAAGCTAGGCAAACATCATCTCTAAATTTTACCATCTTCCACTGATTCTTCTGTCTGTTAGGATTTGTCATTGAATGTTTATAACTAATTTAGACTGACAAGTTTATTTTTGGATGGAAATATCTGTTATTTTAACATCTGTGTATGTTGGCAGAACATTTTTGTCTTTTATGATATCTGGAACCTCTGTTTCTGGAGTTTTTCCATCTCTTGAGCTTTTGCTCTTTGCGTGTGTGTCAGCCTCTCCTCTTATCAGGAATATAGATGTCCGTTTATTGATACTGTAGTAATAGTCTTTGAAGGCCCTACCTCTTTCTATGATCTCCACTTATAATCAGAGGAAAGAGTATTGAGGAGAGGAAAAATCAGCTAAAGTAAGTCTTCTCAAAAATGTGACCCAAATCCCTTCATTCAGCTTCCATAAGAAATTAAAAGCAGGATCTGGAAAAGGCCACAGAAACAAAGTGTTTTCTCTGGTTAGCCAGTGGGCCTTTCAGGAGAGGACACTAATCACATTTTTCTCCAGGCAAGTGTGACCCGTGTAACTGACAGGAAGCTCCAGCTCCCTGTGACCTGAGAAGCATTGCCAAGGTGAGGTGGTCACAAGGCTGAACTGTGATTCAGCTCTTTCTCCAGTGGCTTCCTACCAAAAAGATTTTTTTTTTTTAATTTTTCTTTTTTCCAAGCTGAGGGACAAAGAACATCCCTTCATTCCACAATCATGAGAAAAACAGTTTCTAAAATTCCAGGGCTTAAAGACAGAGCTGATTGGAAAAGATATTTAGGAGCCTTCCAATTCCTAGGCACACTGATACAAAACTCCTTTCCAGAGCTTTGCCCTCCATTAATTCAAGGGAATAATAGTTTGCACAGTCCCAGACCACCCCTACTTTCCCAGCTCAGACTCCAGAGCAAAGTTTATGGCCCTCCAGCCACATCAGATTTCCTAAAAATTATACTTCTCTTAAACTAACACTCTTTTTTCCCCAAGATGTTATGGGTGATGATAGACATTCTTGTCATCAGTATACATAAATATTTGTCTAAAAGCCTTCCTGGTCACCCAAAATACCACTCAAAATACTGGGGAGATTCAGTGCCCTTGTTGACATCACATCTAATGCCCTCATTACAGTTACTTGACATGTTTAATTCTAAATATTCTTACAACCACTTCTCTTCAGCACCTCTGTGGTCTTCTATTTTCTGACCTGACCCTTAACCCTTTTACATGTTTTGCTGTGTTACTTACACTACACATGGACACTCTGATCTGATTGTGATCTCCATTTCATTGGCTCCTCCTGTTCTCCAAGTCTGACAGGACCCTCACCACTGCCTGGCTTCTTTCATTCACAATCCAGGATAGCCACCATAATAGTGCATCACGACGTCTTTTGGTTGGGACTCTGAACTGCCTTACTCCCTTGCTCTCCTGCCTCCCTTGCTCAGTGCTGCTCTCGAACCATGTTATACATTCTGTGTGGACTCCTCCTCCCATCTCTCCAAAGCAGATCTTTCAGAACTTCACTTCTCTTCACAAGTTCTCTGCCTCAGCAGCCAATCTTTTCTCCCATAAGGAAATAGAGGCTGTTTTGCTTCTAACTTTGGCCCACTGATGGGTACTCATACTCTCATGAATGTAACTATCACTTAGAGTCTAAGGGCTCCAAAATCTGTACTTTCATCTCTAGCTTGTTCCCTTCACAGATATTTGAGTTCATGAGTCCAACTCCTTGATGAACACTTCCTGTTGATTGTTGCTCATTTACCTTAAAAATCAACATGCCCCAGACTGAACTTATTTCCCACTTCCTAGACCTGGAACTAGAAACTAAGCTTCATCTTGTATTCAAACTTTGGATTAATTGAGAGAATAAAACAAGTAAATGGGGTAAAAACTATTGAGAAACGGATTCAATAGGATTGATGACCACTTGGATATGCAGGGAGAGTGAAGAGTCTGGGATAATTCCCTAGATTTTATTTGTGTGATTTGTTTTATGTGGCTTATATAATATAAGAAGGGATATAAAAGGAAGAATGCATTTGAAAGTTTAAAAAAATGAGTCAGTTCTGGACAAGTATAGCTCGAATGCCTTTGCTATCCAGAAAGTAGGTAAGTAAATGAGCCTTGAGTTCAAGTAAAAGATCTGGAAGTAAAAGACACATTTTGAAGTTATCAGCACAGAGATGGTAGAAGTTGTGGGACCAGAAAATCATACCCTGTTTATTCAGTAAGAAAAAAATTAAGGGTTATATCTTAGGGAATATCATTATTTAAGAAGTAAGTTGAAGAAAAGAACCTGAAAATGAGACTTAGGAGAATATGGTAACACACAAGTTATTTGGTAAAGCACTTTAAAGAAAGAGAAGTGCTGAGAACATCAGATGCCAAAAAAGAAACCAGCTAAGATAAGAACTATTCAGTGGCCTTGTACTAATGATTAGTGGGTTATTATTGGCTTTAGCAAGAGTCATTTCAGTGGAGAGACTGAGATGGAAGACAGAGTTCAATGACATAAGAAGGGAATGTAAATCCAAATGGGAGAGAGACACACGTACCATCATGTGTAGCATAAAGCAGACTTGTAGAAAGTTGTAATACTGGTATTGATGATGGGCTATGGGGGGAGTAGGGAGGAAGCATATCCTAATGAGTTGGGAGACTGGGTAAGATTTCACTGAAGAGGACCAATTTGAGCTGAGTTATTAAGGTTGAGTAGGATTTTTAATCAACATTATTCAGGTATAGTTTACATGCAATAAAATGCACCCATTTTAAGTATACATTTTGAGGAGCTTGCCAAATATGTACACCCATGTATCTACCACCTCATTTTCATCATCCCAAAATGTTCGATTTGTGTCCCTCTGCCGTCAGTCTACCATCCTTCTGTCAGTTTGTTGTACTGTGGTGGCTTGTGTGTTGCTGTGATGTTGGAAGCTGTGCACCGGTATTTCAAATACCAGCAGGGTCACCCATGTGGACAGGTTTCAGTGGAGCTTCCAGATAGGCTTTCCAGCTTTCCAAATTGGCTAGGAGAGGCCTAGCAATCTACCTCTGAAAATTAGCCAATGAAAACCTTATAGATCACAACAGAATATTGTCTGATATAGTGCTGGAAGTTGAGCTTCGTAAGTTAGAAGGCACTACACACTAGTCACAACAGTGGACTCAAACATACCAGCAATCCTGAAGATGATGCAGGATCAGGCAATGATTTGTTCTGCTATATATCAGGCTGCCATGAGCTGACTCGATAGAATTAACAACATGTAGCCACTCCGCTCATTGCCCTAGGCAACTATTGCTTTGCTTTTGGTCACTATAAATTAGTCCTGCACTGTCTGTACAAATGGGATCATGCATATGTACTCTTTTGCTCAGCATAATGTTTTTTTTCAATTCATCCATGTTATTACATATGTGAAACCCTGGTGGCGTAGTGATTAAAAGCCTGGCTGCTAACGAAAAGGTAGGCAGTTTGAATCCACCAACTGCTCCTTGGAAACCCTGTGGGGGAGTTCTTCTCTGTCCTGTAGGGTCTCTATGAGTCAGAATCGACTCGACGATGGGTTTTTTTAATTACATATTTAAGTAGTTTTTTTTTTTTTTAATGCTAAGTAATAGTCTATTGTATACCATAATTTATCCATTCATCTGATGATGGACGTATGGGTTGTATCCAGTTTGTAGTGATTGTGAATAAAGTTGCTATAAACATTTATGCACAAGCCCTTGTGTGGACTCATCTTTTTATTTTTCTTGGATACACACCTAGGAGAGGAATTTTAAGTGTGTGTTTAACTTCATAAGAAATTCACAAACTGTTTTCCAAAATGGTTGTAAATGTTTACATTCCAGCGAGCAATGTATGAGACTTCAGTGGTTCTGCATCTTTGTCAACAGTGGATATTGGCATATTTTTACCTTTAGAAATTCTAGAGGTTATGTAATGGTAACTCATTATGGTGGTCAAATGCTTTTTCTGCATATTGAGGTGATCCTGTGTTTTTTCTACTTTATTATGTTAATAAGGTAAATTACATTGATTGATTTTTGAAAGTTTAACCAATCCTGCATTCCTGGGATACACCCTACTTTGTCATGATGTAGTAACCTGTTTACATATTGGTCGATTTAATTTGCTGTTCATGAGGGCTATTGGTTTGTCGCTTCTTATAACTTTTTTTTTTTCTTTCTGGTTTTAGAATTTAGTATTGGCCTCATAAAATGAGTTGAGAAATATGTCTCTATTTTTTGAAATTGTTTCTGTAGTTTTGGTAGTATTTTTTAATTGCTTGATAAACTCAGAGCTAGAATTCATCTGGATCTTGAATTTTATTTGTGAGAATGTTTTAATAAATCTGGTTTTAGAAATACATACAGGGCTATTCAGGTTTTATATTTCTTCTTAAGTAAATTTTTGTTTTTCAGGCAATGTGAACATTTTATCTAAGTTGTCAAGTTTATAGGCATAAAGTTGTGCTTAATATTCCCCTACTAGACCTTTCATTAAACTTTTTGTTTGGAAATAATTTCAAAGTTATAAAAAAATCACAAAAGTAAAAATAATACAAGAGAAACTCATTAACCCTTAGATTTCCTATTGCTAACATTTTACCTCATTTTCTTTATCATTTGTTCTATTTATCTAATCTACAATGATTTTTCTATTTATTTCTCTAATCCGTAATGATCTATAACCATTTGAGGCTAAGCGACATATGTCATGGCCCTTTACTGTAAATACTTCAGTGTATGTTTCCTAAAAATAGGGATATTCTTCTATATAACCAGCAGATAGCTATCAATTTCATATACTTACAGTAATTTAATATTTTAATCTATCATCCATATTCCAGTTTTGTCAGTTGCTCTAATATTGTCTTTCATAGCATTTATTCCCTTGTCCATTATAGGATCCAGCCCAGGGTCAGGTATTGCATTTAATTGCCATGTCTCTTTAGCCTCCTTTAATCTGGAACTTTTCTACAGCCATTCTTGGTCTTTTATGACATTTTCAAAGAATACAGTCACCCCTGTTTAATAGAATATTCCTAATTTTGTGTTTGTCTGATGTTTCCTTGTGAATAGATTGAGGTTATACATTCTCAGCTGGCATACTTCATAGGTCATGTTGTGTCCTTCGCAGGTTAGCACCTCTGGGAGCATACAATATGCATCACTCCCTCATAGGTATTAATTTCTATCACCCAGTCAAGGTGTTGCCTGATTTTTCCTTTGTACAATTATTGTTTTTTTCTTCCTTGCAGCTAACAAGCAGTTTATGGAGAGAAACTTTAAGACCATGAGTTATCCCATTCCTCATCAAAAATTTCTCCTGGATTTAGCTTCTATTGAGATTCTTGCTGAATTTGATATTTACCATGATGATTACAAAATGATGATTTTTCAGCTGTAGCAGTTCCTCCATATTTACCATTTAGTCCTCGGCATTACTGTGAACAAGAGATTTCCTCTACCTATCCCCATCCACCTGCCTACCTACTTACCTGCCTACACCAATCTATCTGCCTGTCTATCTACCTGTCTACCTGTCTATCATCACTGATATGGGTTAATTATTTTCTGTATTTTCATTGGTTTTGAATTCATTAATGTACTTAATTTATCTTAATGCCCAAGTTGTACCAGACTTGGAACCCTTGAAGATGGCTTTATTGTACCTATGTCATGTCCTCATCATTTTTTTTTCCCCCAACACTTTCTTTCTGGCATAATCAGATGTTTCTGGTTTGTCTTTCACCTATTCTGTCCCAGTCCTGGAACCAGACATTACCTTAAGGAACTCTGGTTCCTTTTAGTGGGATTGGTATTAGAGAACAAGATCTGGGCACTAGGTGTGCTCACTGCTACAGGAGTGTCTTTGCCCCTTGGCTTTTTCAGAGGACAGAGCTAGGAAATGTATGCATGTTCATACACACATATATACACTTTCAAACATATACATATGTGTGTTTGAGTATGTATGTATATATTCACATAAGCATATATACATACATGCATACAGATTTTAGAAATTATGAGTTCACACCAATATCTAAAATTCCTTCATGGTTTCATTTAAGGCTTTTTGGCTTGAAGTCTGCTTTGTTACTATCAGGATTGTACCTTTTACTTTCTTGCTGTTTTTTTCCGTTGGTAAATCTTTGTTCATGCTTTATTTTTAGCTGCTGAATTCTTATGTTTTAACTGTATGTTTTTTACATAGAATAAAGTTGAGTTTTACTTTATGAGCCAATTTGAAAATCCTTTTCTTTAATAGGCAAGTTAAACCCATTCATATTTATTAATATGACTGTTACGTTTTATCTCACTTCTGTCATATTATCTTATGTTGTAATTACTATGTGTAGTATGTTTACTCTTTTTCTCTATTTGTTTTGTCCTCTTGCTTTCTTTTGATATATAGGAATATTTCTATTTTTATGTTAGTAGTATGTTAATTTTCTGTTGCTGCTGTAAAAAATTACCACAAACTTAATGGCTTAAAATAATACAAATTTATTATCTTACGGTTCTGTAGGTCATCAGTCTGAAATGGGCCTCTCTAGGTTGGAGCCCCTCACTAGGTTGGAGCCCCTCACTAGGTTAAGAGCTTGCCTGGTAACCAAAAGGTTGGCAGTTCAAATCCACCAGTAGCTCCTTGGAAACTTGACAGGGGCAGGTCTACTCTGTCCTATAGGATCGCTATGAGTCAGAATTGACTTGACGGCAATGGGGTTTTTTTGGGTTAAAATTGAAATGTCAGCCTTTGTAGCTTCTAGAAGCTGTTTTCTCTTCTTGGCTCCTGGCCCCCTTTCTCCATCTTCAAAGCCATCAACATTGGTCTGAGTCCTTATCACACTGCCATATCTCTGGTTCTGTTTTGGTTCTCCCTTCTACTTTTATGGACCCTTGTGACTACAGAAAATTCAGGATAATATCCCTATTTTAAGGTCAGATGATTAGCAACTTTAATTCCATCTGCAACCTTAGTCTGCCTTTGCCATGTAACCCAATTTAGTCACAAATTCTGGGGATTAGGACATACACATCTTTGGGGGGCATTGTTCTGCCTACCACAAATCTATACTTGTTAATAATACTTTTTATGCTGTTGTTTTTAGCTGCAGTAAAATCAGCTCCAACTCATGCAACCTCACGTATAACTGAACTTAAAACATTGCCTGGTCCTGTGCCATCTCCATGGTCTTTGATATGTTTGAGCCCATTGTTGCGGCTATTGTGTCAGTCCATCTAACTGAAGGTATCCCTCTTCACTGACCCTCTGCTTTACAAACACAAAGTCCTGTTCTAGTGACTGAAATGCTTCTTTTACAGTACCCTTAATTCCCTCTATTCTTACTTAAACTTTTTCCATCTGCAAGTTTTAAATGGTATCATGTAATCCCCACCTATTACACATGCAAAAAGAACATTGGCGAAAAGAACATTTCAGCATCTATCCTGAAGTACAATGCTGTCAGTGATAGGATAGTATCTATACACCTACAGGGAAGACCAGTTAATATGACTGTTAATCAGATTTACACACCAACCACTAATGGCAAAGGTGAAGAACTTGAAAATTTTTACCAACTTCTGCAGTCTGAAATTGATCAAGATGCATTGCTAATTCCTGGTGGTTGGAATGTGAAAGTTGGAAACAAAGAAGGATCAGAGATTGGAAAATATGGCCTTGGTGATAGAAACGACTCCAGAGATCGCATAATAGAATTTTGTAAGACCAATGACCTATTTATTGGAAATACCTTTTTTCAACACAATAAACAGTGACTATACACATGGACCTGGCTGGATGGAATACACTGGAATCAAATCAACTACTCCTGTGGAGAGAGACAATGGAGAAGGTCAATATTGTCAGTCAGAACAAGGTCAGGGGCCAGTTACAGAATGGACCATCAATTGCTCATATGCAAGTTCAAGTTGAAGCTGAAGATTAAAACAAGTCCCTGAGAGCCAAAGTACAACTTTCAGTATATCCCACCTGAATTTAGAAACCATCTCAAGAGTAGATTTGACACATGGAATACTAATGACCGAAGACCAGACAAGTTGTGGGATGACATCAAGGACATCATACATGAAGAAAGCAAGAGGTCATTAAAAAGACAGGAAAGAAAGAAAAGACCAAAATGGACGTCAGAAGCGACTCTGAAACTTGCCCTTGAACGGAGAGTAGCTAAAGTGAATGGAAGAAATGGTGAAGTAAAAGAGCTGAAGAGAAGATTTCAAAGGGTAGTTCGAGAAGACAAAGTATTAAAATGAAACATGCAAAGACCTGGAGTTAGAAAATCAAAAGGGAAGAACATTCTCGGCATTTCTCAAGCTAAAGGAACTCAAGAAAAGATTCAAGCTTCAAGCTGCAGTATTGAATGATTCTACAAGGAAAATATTGAACAATGCAGAAAGCATCAAAAGAAGATGAAAGGAATACACAGAGTCACTACCAAAAAGAATTGGTTGATGTTCAACCATTTCAGGAGGTAGCATATGATGAAGAACTGATCGTATTGAATAAAGAAGTCCAAGGTGCACTGAAGACACTGGCAAAAAAACAAGGCTCCAGGCATTTGACAGAATGACCAACTAAGATGTTTCAACACATGGATGCAGCGCTGGAGGCGCTCACTCATCTATGTCAAGAAATTTGGAAGACAGCTACCTGGCCAATTAACTGGAAGAGATCCCTATTTATGCCCATCCTAAAGAAAGGTGATCCAACAGAATGTGGAAATTATTGAACAATGTCATTAATATCACACGCGAGTTGAATTTTGCTGAACATTATTCAAATGCAGTTGCAGCAGTACATTGACAGGGGACTGCCAAAAATTCAAGCTGAATTCAAAAGAGAACGTGGAATGAGGGATATCATTGCTGCTGTCAGATGGCTCTTGGTTGAAAGCAGAGACTGTCAGAAAGATATTCACTTGTGTTTTATTGACTATGCAAAGGCATTTGACTGTGTGGATCATAACAAATTATGGATAACATTGTGAAGAATGGGAATTCCAGAACACTTAAT